>NC_069499.1:1589756729-1589881132 GCF_027579735.1 Bombina bombina
ACACGCAGTAGAAGTCATGTTACAGTAGCACACACATCACTGACAGGTGCTCTCACCTACAGTAGAAGTCATGTTACTGTAGCACACACATCACTGACAGGTGCTCTCACACGCAGTAGAAGTCATGTTACAGTAGCACACACATCACTGACAGGTGCTCTCACACGCAGTAGAAGTCATGTTACTGTAGCACACACATCACTGACAGGTGCTCTCACACGCAGTAGAAGTCATGTTACAGTAGCACACACATCACTGACAGGTGCTCTCACCAGCAGTAGAAGTCATGTTACTGTAGCACACACATCACTGACAGGTGCTCTCACACGCAGTAGAAGTCATGTTACTGTAGCACACACATCACTGACAGGTGCTCTCACACGCAGTAGAAGTCATGTTACTGTAGCACACACATCACTGACAGGTGCTCTCACACGCAGTAGAAGTCATGTTACAGTAGCACACACATCACTGACAGGTGCTCTCACCTACAGTAGAAGTCATGTTACTGTAGCACACACATCACTGACAGGTGCTCTCACACGCAGTAGAAGTCATGTTACAGTAGCACACACATCACTGACAGGTGCTCTCACCTACAGTAGAAGTCAGTTTACTGTAGCACACACATCACTGACAGGTGCTCTCACCCGCAGTAGAAGTCATGTTACAGTAGTACACACATCACTGACAGGTGCTCTCACCTACAGTAGAAGTCAGTTTACTGTAGCACACACATCACTGACAGGTGCTCTCACCCGCAGTAGAAGTCATGTTACTGTAGCACACATCACTGACAGGTGCTCTCACACACAGTAGAAGTCATGTTACAGTAACACACACATCATTACAGGTGCTCTCACCCGCAGTACAAGTCATGTTACTGTAGCACACACATCACTGACAGGTGCTCTCACACGCAGTAGAAGTCATGTTACAGTAGCACACACATCACTGACAGGTGCTCTCACACACAGTAGAAGTCATGTTACAGTAACACACACATCATTACAGGTGCTCTCACCCGCAGTACAAGTCATGTTACTGTAGCACACACATCACTGACAGGTGCTCTCACCTACAGTAGAAGTCATGTTACTGTAGCACACACATCACTGACAGGTGCTCTCACACGCAGTAGAAGTCATGTTACAGTAGCACACACATCACTGACAGGTGCTCTCACCTACAGTAGAAGTCAGTTTACTGTAGCACACACATCACTGACAGGTGCTCTCACCCGCAGTAGAAGTCATGTTACAGTAGCACACACATTACTGACAGGTGCTCTCACACGCAGTAGAAGTCATGTTACAGTAGCACACACATCACTGGCAGGTGCTCTCACACGCAGTAGAAGTCATGTTACAGTAGCACACACATCACTGGCAGGTGCTCTCACCTACAGTAGAAGTCATGTTACTGTAGCACACACATCACTAACAGGTACTCTCACACGCAGTAGAAGTCATGTTACTGTAGCACACATATTATTTACATTATGCAGCCTAGAAACACGGATCAGCTTCTTAACATATAAACTTATTTATAGGGATAAGGATCTGGTTTCGGTTTCATTTTATGTTAGCTTTTTGCACATTGAGGCCTATTTTTCAAGCCGTCAACTGTGATGCATTCGACGGCACCAATAGCCAATAGAATGCGAGCTCAATCCTATTGGCTGATTGGATCAGCCAATAGGATTAAATATCAATCCTATTGGCTGATTGCAATAGCCAATAGGATTTTTTCCACCTTACTTCCTATTGGCTGATAGAATTTTATCAGCCAATCGGAATCTAAGAGACGCCATCTTGGATGACATTATTTAAAGGAAACTTCATTGTTGAGAAGACGACAGAAGAAGAGGATGCTCCACGCCAGATGTCTTGAAGATGGAGCCGCTCCGTGCCGGATGGATGAAGATAGAAGATGCTGTCTGGATGACGACTTCTGCCGGCTTGGATGAAGACTTTGGCCAGCTTGGATGAAGACTTCTGCCAGCTTCGCTGAGGACTTCTGCCGCTTTGTTGCGGATGGATGTCGGGTCTTCAAAAACTGTAAGTGGATCTTCGGGGGTTAGTGTTAGGTTTTCTAAGGGTTTATTGGGTGGGTTTTAATTTTATTAGAAATAGAATCAGTGATTCTACGGAGGTGCCCTAGTGTAAAAGAGATCAATGAACAGTCCAGCAGCACTCTTGAGATGTAGAAGTGATGAATTAATCCTGTAGATGCATTGAAAGAAAGAGGCGTCACATAGGGTAATATAATTTGGTTGCTGCACACACCTAAGCCCAAAGACACAAGCTCCCCCCCAGTGGATGGCTACTTACAAGCAGGGCGGCACAACCGGAGTGCCTCACTAAACAGTACGGGACCAAATGAGTCATCCGAAAGACTCTAGGCAGGATCTCTCACACGTCAGCGTCCAGTCACGTGAGGCGGAGCACCAATCGCCACAGCAGAAGATCCTCAGAGAGTAGTTGTCATCCGGGTGCTCAGGAGGGTATCGTACAGGTCCGAGCTAGGTCAAAGGAAACAACCATATGATAGTGTGTATCAAGAATATAAAGTAAAAACAGAGCAAGTAATGTAAAATAGTGTGAACTTTATTAGACACTAAAAAAAATAATAATTTTAGATTAGGGACTTTGGGTGAAAAAAGAGCTAAATGCCCTTTTAAGGGCAATGCCCATCCAAATGCCCTTTTCAGGGAAATTGGTGCTTAGGTTTTTTAGATAGAATTTTGGGGTTGTTTGTATTTTTCTTTTACAGGTAAAAGAGCTGAATTCTTTGGGGCATTTTTAGTTTATTGTAGGCTAGGATTTTTTTTATTTTGGGGGGGCTTTTTTATTTTCATAGGGCTATTAGATTAGGTGTAATTAGTATAAACATTTGATAATTTATTTTTTATTTTGTGTAATTTAGTGTTTTTTATTTTGTGTAACTTAGTAATTTTTTATAGTAGATTTAAATAACTTGAATAGGGTTAGGTTTTTAAATATATAATATAGTTAATTTAATTGTTAGTTTAATGTAATTTTAGTATAATAGTTAGGGTAGGTTAATTAGTAGTTTAATATAGTTTAATGTAATTGTAGGATAATAGTTAGGGTATGTTAATTAGTAGTTTAATATAGTTTATTTTAATTCTAAAGGTAAGTTTAAATTCATTATAAGATAGGGATGAGTTAATATTTAATGTAAAGTTAGCGGATTGTTAGGTTTAGGGGTTAATATCTGAATTTAGTTTATGGCGATGTGGGGACTGGCGGTTTAGGGGTTAATAGGTTTAGTAAGTGGTAGTGATGTGGGAGGCAAGGGTTTTAGTGGTTAATACATTTATTTAGCTGCTGTGGGATCTGGGAGTGGCGGGATAGGAGTTAATACTTTTATTACATTTGCGGCGGGGTCCGGGAGCAATGGGATAGGGGTTAATATATTTATTTAGGTTGCGGCGGTGTCGGGGAGCGGCAGGATAGAGGTTAATAACATTATGTAGGTGGTGGCGATGTCGGGGGTGGCAGATTAGGGGTGTTTAGACTCGGGGGTTATGTTAGGGTGTTAGGTGTAAACGTTACTTTTATTCTAGGATAGAAATCAATGGGATATCGGGCAGCAGCGAACATAAGCTTTCGCTGCTTTCAGATTCCCATTGATTCCTATGGCATCCGCGGCCTCCAGGGTGGCGGATTGAAAACCAGGTACGCTGAGCCAGAATAGTGGCGAGCGTACCTATTAGCAGTTTGATAACTTGCAAAAGTAGTCAGATAGTGCCGAATTTGTATTTGGAACATCTGTAATGACGTAAGCATCGATCTGTGTCGGACTGAGACTGGCGGATCATATGTTACATCACAGATTTCAACTTTGCCGGTCTGTAGGCTTTGATAAATAAGGTGAATCAGGCTCGCCACAATTATGCTGCGGAATTCCAGCGTATTTGCGGTTGACGGCTTGATTAATAGGCCTCATTGGGTAGCGCTTCTATTACAAGTTGAAAGTAAAATGTTTTTGCTCATGCGCTAATGCACAAAAAGCCAACGTTAGAATATTGCGACCGCATTAATGTATTCCCCATGAAGATCAATGGAGCAATAAAAGTGGGCAAAAAACCCCTACTTGCGAGCAAACCCAATCGCTTATTTTCAAGGGTGCTAACCTTTCTTGAAAATTATAATATTTAACATTCCAATGGTCTTCCCATAACAGAATATGTACTTTTTATTCATAAATAAATATTTCTACATATATCTTATGGTATTTTGGTACAATATATATCTATACCTATATATATATATGGTTATATATATATATATATATATATATATATATATATATATATATATATATATATATATATATATATATATATATATATAAAAATTCGTAGAACATATTTTGCTATGGGCAGAACATTTGAATGAAAATATTTACAGTAATAACACAGTATTACACTTTATTAATAATTAATATTGCTTAAAAATGTTTTTTTTCTTCTTAACTACAAAAGGCTCAAATGCACTTAAATATGCATACATATGTATTTATGTGTTTATATGTGTATATATATGTTTATATGTGTATATATATATGTGTATATATATATATGTTTATATGTGTATATATATATATATATATATATATATATATATATATATATATATATATATATATATATATAAAGAATCATAGGCAAAAAGGCAAAAATGGACCTGACAGCCTGCACACCGCCAACATGAGGATTGGAGGTGTACAGGCTATCAACATCCATGGTAACCAGGATGTCACCAGGTTGTAAAAGTTCAAAAGTAGTCAAAATTTTAATAAGACTTGGATAATCCTGCAAATAGGCATATGTATGTTTTACTACTGGCTGAAGATGGTGATCGATAAATTTTTTGCTATATTTGAAAAAAGTGAACCCCTGGCAGACGCAAAAGGTCTGTCAGTGCACTGTTTACTATATGTTACGCTTATGGGTTTTATATAATATATTCCATGTTAGAGTGTGCCTTTTCTACAGATAGAATGTCTTTTCTTACAGATCGAGAGTTTTTTCCACTGAACGGCATCACCGTAACACAACAATACAAGTTACCATGGTTATGGACGTCCTTGCGTGATACACTCTGGTGACGCAACTTCTGGTTATACAGTGCATGGGCCGCGTGTGCGGCTCGGCATGTTTGGAGCTACATAAGATTATTTATGGTGATGGGGTAAGGTATACAGCATACTGCTTTTTGTATTTTTCAAAATGTTTGTATCATGCATTTGACAAAGGGGTGTAATACCTCCGAAACGTTATGCATTATAAGATTATTTATTAAAGGTCAAGTTTTAACCATTTAAAAAATACATAAATACATATGTACACAAATATATATATATATATATATATATATATATATATATATATATATATATATATATAAATATATACACATATAAATACATAAATACATATGTACACAAATATATATATATATATATATATATAAATAAATATATACACATATAAATACATAAATACATATGTACACATATATATATATATATAAATAAATATATACACATATAAATACATAAATACATATGTACACAAATATATATATATATATATATATATATATATATATATATATATAAATAAATATATACACATATAAATACATAAATACTTATGTACACAAATATATATATATATATATAAATAAATATATACACATATAAATACATAAATACATATGTACACAAATATATATATATATATATATATATATATAAATAAAAATATACACATATAAATACATATGTACACAAATATAAATATATAAATAAATATATACACATATAAATACATATGTACACAAATATATATACACACACAGAGAGAAGTGCAATCACAGGAACGAACAACTGTCTCCATTGTTAGCCTGTTCTATGGCAATTTACCACCTGGGCAGGAGCAGGGTCGCCATCAGGGGGTGACAGGGGTGACTCCTGTCAGGGGCCCAATGGGCCAGGGGGGGCCCCATGAGGCAAGAACTAAAAAAAAAAATTTTTTTTTTTTTTACATTTTGGCAGCTACCAGTGGTTACTACAGCAGAGTGCTAATTGAGCATGGGGAATGTTATTACAAGGAGTAAAGTATTAGCATTTGAGAGGATTTCTGAATGTACTCTAAACCAACAAGCCTAAATCCTGCATTTAACCAGATCTAATGGTATGAGTACCACAGCTTATGGTTCCACCAAGACCATATAGAGTACAGCATTTTCAAAATCCATAAGTACAGCTGACAGATGGGAACATTTGTACACTATATTTAAAGTGGTGCTCTTGGTTGGGGAAAATGGGGAAAAATAAAACAAACATATGTCAACCTTTTAAAAGTACTTTCTCCTGTTAAGTGTAGTCAGTCCATGGGTCATCCATTACTTATGGGATTATATCTCCTCCCTAACAGGAAGTGCAAGAGGATCACCCAAGCAGAGCTGCTATATAGCTCCTCCCCTCTACGTCATACCCTGTCATTCTCTTGCACCTAACTAATAGATAGGACGTGTGAGAGGACTGTGGTTGTTAAACTTAGTTTTTATTTCTTCAATCAAAAGTTTGTTATTTTAAACAGCACCGGAGTGTGTTGTTTTTTCTCAGGCAGCATTAGAAGAAGAATCTACCTGAGTTTGTCTATGATCTTAGCGGTCGTAACTAAGATCCATTTGCTGTTTTCGGCCATTCTGAGGAGTGAGGTAACTTCAGAACAGGGGATAGCATGCAGGGCCCACCTGCAAGGAGGTATGTGCAGTAAATTATTTTCTAAGGAATGGAATTGACTGAGAAAATACTGCTAATACCGATATAATGTAAGTGCAGCCTTAAATGCAGTAGTAGCGACTGGTATCAGGCTGATATGTATGTATGTTTACACTGAGGTATTTCTAGGGAATGGAACTTCACTAAGAAAATACTGTATACATTTAAGTTATATTTGAGCCTCCACTGCAGTGAAAGCGACTAGCAGCAGGCTTATTAATAACATTTCATAATTTTATTTTTAAAACGTTTACTGGCATGTTAATCGTTTTTTTCTGAGGTACTTGGTGATAAAACTTTATGGGCATGATTTTTACCACATGGCTGTCGTTTGTTTATGAATAAAATCAGTTTACTGAGCTTCCCCAGTGTTGTATTATGAGTGGGAGGGGCCTATTTTAGCGCTTTATTGCGCAGTAAAAATTCAGTCACAGTCTTCCTATTTCTTCCTCCATGATCCAGGACGTCTCTACAGAGCCCAGGGGTCTCCAAAACTAGTTTTGAGGGAGGTAATCACTCACAGCAGACCTGTGAGACTGTGTTTTGACTGTGATAAAAACATTATATTAATTTGTTATCCGTTTTTGGGTATTAAGGGGTTAATCATCCATTTGCTGGTGGGTGCAATCCTTTGCTAACTTAATGCATTTACTGTGAAAATTTGGTTGCTATAACTAATTTGGTTCATTGTTATTTCAACTGTGACAGTTTTTTGTGCTTCTTAAAGGCACAGTAACGTTTTTTATATTGCTTGTAAATTTATTTGAAAAGTATTTTCCAAGCTTGCTAGTCTCATTGCTAGTTTGTTTAAACATGTCTGACACAGATGAATCTCTTTGTGCAATATGTTTAAAGGCCAATGTGGAGCCCCATAGAAATTTGTGTACTAATTGCATTGATGCTACTTTAAATAAAAGCCAATCTGTACATGTAAAGAAAATTTCACCAGACAACGAGGGGGAAGTTATGCCGACTAACTCTCCTCACGTGTCAGTACCTTCGCCTCCCGCTCAGGAGGTGCGTGATATTGTGGCGCCAAGTACATCAGGGCGGCCCATACAAATCACTTTGCAAGACATGGCTAATGTTATGACTGAAGTACTATCTAAATTGCCAGAATTTAGGGGTAAACGCGATCACTCTGGGGTAAGAACAGAGTGCGCTGATAATAATAGAGCCATGTCTGATACTGCGTCACAATTTGCAGAACATGAGGACGGAGAGCTTCATTCTGTGGGTGACGGATCTGATCCAAGTAAACTGGACTCAGACATTTCAAATTTTAAATTTAAGCTTGAAAACCTCCGTGTATTACTAGGGGAGGTATTAGCGGCTCTGAATGATTGTAACACGGTTGCAATTCCAGAGAAAATATGTAGGCTGGATAAATATTTTGCGGTACCGACGTGTACTGACGTTTTTCCTATACCTAAAAGGCTTACAGAAATTGTTAACAAGGAGTGGGATAGACCCGGTGTGCCTTTTTCACCCCCTCCTATATTTAGAAAAATGTTTCCAATAGACGCCACCACACGGGACTAATGGCAGACGGTCCCTAAGGTGGAGGGAGCAGTTTCTACTCTGGCTAAGCGCACCACTATCCCGGTGGAGGATAGCTGTGCTTTTTCAGATCCAATGGATAAAAAGTTAGAGGGTTACCTTAAGAAAATGTTTGTTCAACAAGGTTTTATATTACAACCCCTTGCATGCATTGCGCCTGTCACGGCTGCGGCGGCATTCTGGTTTGAGTCTCTGGAAGAGACCATTAGCTCAGCTCCATTGGATGAGATTATAGACAAGCTTAAAGTCCTTAAGCTAGCTAATTCATTTATTTCTGATGCCGTAGTACACTTAACTAAGCTTACGGCTAAGAACTCCGGATTCGCCATTCAAGCACGCAGAGCGCTGTGGCTTAAATCCTGGTCAGCCGATGTGACTTCTAAATCTAAATTGCTTAACATACCTTTCAAAGGGCAGACATTATTCGGGCCCGGTTTGAAAGAAATTATCGCTGACATTACTGGAGGTAAGGGCCATGCCCTGCCTCAAGACAGAGCCAAACCAAGGGCTAAACAGTCTAATTTTCGTGCCTTTCGTAACTTCAAGGCAGGAGCAGCATCAACTTCCTCCGCTCCAAAACAGGAAGGAACTGTTGCTCGCTACAGACAGGGCTGGAAACCTAACCAGTCCTGGAACAAGGGCAAGCAGGCCAGAAAGCCTGCTGCTGCCCCTAAGACAGCATGAAGTGAGGGCCCCCGATCCGGAAACGGATCTAGTGGGGGGCAGACTTTCTCTCTTCGCCCAGGCTTGGGCAAGAGATGTCCAGGATCCCTGGGCGTTAGAGATCATATCTCAGGGATATCTTCTGGACTTCAAAGCTTCTCCTCCAAAAGGGAGATTTCATCTTTCAAGGTTGTCAGCAAACCAGATAAAGAAAGAGGCGTTTCTACGCTGTGTACAAGACCTTTTACTAATGGGAGTGATCCACCCAGTTCCGCGGTCGGAACACGGACAAGGGTTTTACTCAAATCTGCTTGTGGTTCCCAAAAAAGAGGGAACCTTCAGACCAATCTTGGACTTAAAGATCCTAAACAAATTCCTAAGAGTTCCATCGTTCAAAATGGAAACTATTCGGACAATCTTACCTATGATCCAAAAGGGTCAGTACATGACCACAGTGGATTTAAAGGATGCCTACCTTCACATACCGATTCACAAGGATCATTATCGGTACCTAAGGTTTGCCTTCCTAAACAGGCATTACCAGTTTGTAGTTCTTCCCTTCGGGTTAGCTACGGCTCCAAGAATCTTTACAAAGGTTCTGGGCTCTCTTCTGGCAGTACTAAGACCGCGAGGAATATCGGTAGCTCCGTACCTAGACGACATTCAAGTTTCCAAACTGCCAAGACTCATACAGAGTTAGTTCTGGCATTTCTAAGGTCGCATGGGTGGAAGGTGAACGTAGAAAAGAGTTCTCTATTGCCACTCACAAGAGTTCCCTTCTTGGGGACTCTTATAGATTCTGTAGAAATGAAAATTTACCTGACAGAGGACAGGTTAACAAAACTTCTAAATGCTTGCCGTGTCCTTCATTCCATTCAACACCCGTCAGTGGCTCAATGCATGGAGGTAATCGGCTTAATGGTAGCGGCAATGGACATAGTACCTTTTGCACGCCTGCATCTCAGACCACTGCAATTGTGCATGCTAAGTCAGTGGAATGGGGATTACTCAGATTTGTCCCCTATGCTGAATCTGGATCAAGAGACCAGAGATTCTCTTCTATGGTGGCTTTCTCGGCCACATCTGTCCAGGGGGATGCCCTTCAGCAGGCCAGATTGGACGATCGTAACAATAAACGCCAGCCTGCTAGGTTGGGGCGCTGTCTGGAATTCCCTGAAGGCTCAGGGATCATGGACTCAGGAGGAGAGACTCCTTCCAATAAACATTCTGGAATTAAGAGCAGTTTTCAATGCCCTTCTGGCTTGGCCTCAGTTAGCAACTCTGAGGTTCATCAGGTTTCAGTCGGACAACATCACGACTGTGGCTTACATCAACCATCAGGGAGGGACAAGGAGTTCCCTAGCGATGATGGAAGTCTCAAAGATAATTCGCTGGGCAGAGTCTCACTCTTGCCACCTGTCAGCGATCCACATCCCAGGCGTGGAGAACTGGGAGGCGGATTTCCTAAGTCGCCAGACTTTTCATCCGGGGGAGTGGGAACTTCATCCGGAGGTGTTTGCCCAACTGCTTCAGCGTTGGGGCAAACCAGATCTGGATCTCATGGCGTCTCGCCAGAACGCCAAGCTTCCTTGTTACGGATCCAGGTCCAGGGACCCGGGAGCGGTACTGATAGATGCTCTGACAGCACCTTGGGTTTTCAACATGGCTTATGTGTTTCCACCCTTCCCGATGCTTCCTCGATTGATTGCCAGGATCAAACAGGAGAGAGCATCGATAATTCTAATAGCGCCTGCGTGGCCACGCAGGACCTGGTATGCAGATCTAGTGGACATGTCGTCCTGTCCACCTTGGTCTCTACCTCTGAGATAGGACCTTCTGATTCAGGGTCCTTTCAAACATCCAAATCTAATTTCACTGCGGCTGACTGCATGGAGATTGAACGCTTGATTCTATCAGTGAGAGTCAGTGATTGATACCTTAATACAGGCTAGGAAACCTGTTACCAGGAAAATTTACCATAAAATATGGCGTAAATACTTACATTGGTGCGAATCCAAGAGTTACTTATGGAGTAAGGTTAGGATTCCTAGGATATTGTCTTTTCTACAAGAAGGTTTAGAAAAGGGTTTATCTGCTAGTTCGTTAAAGGGACAGATCTCAGCTCTGTCTATCCTTTTACACAAACGTCTGTCAGAAGTTCCAGACGTTCAGGCTTTTTGTCAGGCTTTGGCCAGGATTAAGCCTGTGTTTAAGACTGTTGCTCCGCCGTGGAGCTTAAACTTAGTTCTTAACGTTTTGCAGGTTGTTCCGTTTGAACCCCTTCATTCCATTGATATCAAGCTGTTATCTTGGAAAGTTCTGTTTTTAATGGCTATTTCCTCGGCTCGAAGAGTCTCTGAGTTATCTGCCTTACATTGTGATTCTCCTTATCTGATTTTTCATTCAGACAAGGTAGTTCTGCGTACTAAACCTGGGTTCTTACCTAAGGTAGTCACTAACAGGAATATCAATCAAGAGATTGTTGTTCCATCATTGTGCCCTAACCCTTCTTCAAAGAAGGAACAACTTCTGCACAATCTGGACGTCGTCCGTGCCCTGAAATTTTATTTGCAGGCAACTAAAGATTTTCGCCAAACTTCTTCCCTGTTTGTCGTTTATTCTGGACAGAGGAGAGGTCAAAAAGCTTCGGCTACCTCTCTCTCTTTCTGGCTTCGTAGCATAATACGTTTAGCCTATGAGACTGCTGGACAGCAGCCTCCTGAAAGAATTAAAGCTCATTCTACTAGAGCTGTGGCTTCCACTTGGGCCTTTAAAAATGAGGCCTCTGTTGAACAGATTTGCAAGGCTGCAACTTGGTCTTCACTTCACACTTTTTCGAAATTTTACAAATTTGACACTTTTGCTTCTTCGGAGGCTGTTTTTGGGAGAAAGGTTCTACAGGCAGTGGTTCCTTCCGTGTAAAGATCCTGCCTGTCCCTCCCGTCATCCGTGTACTTTTAGCTTTGGTATTGGTATCCCATAAGTAATGGATGACCCGTGGACTGAATACACTTAACAGGAGAAAACATAATTTATGCTTACCTGATAAATTCCTTTCTCCTGTAGTGTAGTCAGTCCACGGCCCGCCCTGTTTTTACGGCAGGTCTAAATTTTAAATTAAACTCCAGTCACCACTGCACCCTATAGTTTCTCCTTTCTCGTTTGGTTTCGGTCGAATGACTGGGTATGACGTAGAGGGGAGGAGCTATACAGCAGCTCTGCTTGGGTGATCCTCTTGCACTTCCTGTTATGGAGGAGATATAATCCCATAAGTAATGGATGACCCGTGGACTGACTACACTACAGGAGAAAGGAATTTATCAGGTAAGCATAAATTATGTTTTTCTTCATCTAGCCATCTACCCAGATCATTAATGTACAATTTTGAATTCACAGAATTATTTTTGTTTACACATTTACAAATTTGATTCTTTAAAAAGTGATCTCTTGATTTCTGCAATTTTTTTTTTATCATGCATGTCACACACTGTTGATTTAGGGGATGCAAGGTGTATAAATGTTTCCTCCTGTGAGTGTTTCTGTGGGTGTCTGTGTTTATGTCTTTGTGCTTTGGTTTGTGTCTCTATGAGTGTGTATGTATTTTTTTCTGTGGGTCTCTCTGTGAGGGTGGGTGTGTATGTCTTTGTGCATTTTCTGTGGATGTCTGTGAGGGTGTGTGCATATGTCTTTGAGCTTTTTCTATGGGTGTCTCTGTGAGGGTGTGTGTATGTTTGTCTTTGTGTATTTTCTCTGGATGCCTCTGTGAGGGTGGGTGTGTATGTCTGTGTATTCTGTGGATGTCTCTGTGAGGGTGTGTGTTTTCTGTGGGTGTCTCTGTGAGGGTGTGTGTATGTCTTTCTGTGTTTTATGTGGTTGTCTCTCTGTTTGTGCATGTCTTTGTGTGTTTTCTGTGTGTGTCTCTGTGTGTGTATATGTCTTTGTGTGTTTTCTGAGGCTGTCTCTGTCTGTGTTTCCTTGGGTGCATGTGCAAGTTTGTGTGTGTGTGTCCATTGTCTGTTCCTTTTTAGGACATTTTGACCTTACTACTGATTATCTTTCTACAGACTTTGAGACTAATGAGACTTTTCCGAAAGTCACCAATCTACCATTTAACTTTTTTAGGCAGTTCAGGGCCCTTCCTTTCAGCCACTGCATGCTGTTGTCATCATTTAGTTGGTATCTTCCTTTACAAAAAGATAATCAGAACTCCATATTTTGTTTTCTAAATCTCCTTTTTTTTTTTTTACAAAACTGTAATTTACCTCATTACTTGTCAGGTCAATGTAAACAAGTGCTAAGTGTCTGTTTGGGTGTCTGTGTCTGAGTGTGTTTCTTTGCGTGTCTGCTAGAGTGTCTATATGTGAATCCTTATGTCTGAGTGTGTGTGTGTGTGTTTCAGTGTATGAGTGGGTCTGTGTGTGTGTATGTTACTACCTTTACAACATTTCCTAGTTTAAATAGACACTCAAGAATAAAGTGCATATACGTTTTAGTCACTTGGTCAAAAATTGCACATGTCAAAGGAGGGGGGGGGGGGCTGATCAATGGTTAAGTCAGGGGCCCCAAAATTTCTAGTGACGGCCCTGGGCAGGAGTAACTAGAAACCTCAGGGCCCCGGTGCAAGAATCTATCGGCTAGATTACAAGTTTTGTCGGTAAAAACTTGCGGGGCTAACAAGCCTTTTTTTTCCAGTGCACACTTTAAACAACGCTGGTATTACAAGTTTTTTGAATGGCTGCGTTAGCCTCAGAAAAGTGAGCGTTGAGCAAATCTAGTGCCGCTGCTCCCTGTAATACCAACGTTGCTTCCGTTAGCGGTAAGCTGGAAACAATGGGGCTGAGATGGATGAAAAAAACTAACACCTGCAAAAAAGCAGCGTTCATCTCCTAACGCAGCCCCATTGTTTCCTATGGGAAAATACTTTTTAAGTCTAAACCTAACACCCTAACATGAACCTCGAGTCTAAACACCCCTAAACTTACACTTATTAACCCCTAATCTGCCGCCCCCGACATCCTCGCCACCTGCATTATATTATTAACCCCTAATCTGCCGCTCCGGACACCGCCGCCACAGACATTATAACTATGAACCCCTAATCTGCTGCCCCTAACATCGCCGACACCTACATTATATTTATTAACCCCTAATCTGCCACCATCAACGTCGCCGCCACCTACCTACAATTATTAACCCCTAATCTGCCGACCGTACATCGCCGCTGCTATAATAAATGTATTAACCCCTAAACCTAAGTCTAACCCTAACCCTAACACCCCCTAACTTAAATCTATTTTTAATAAATCTAAATAAAATTACTATAATTAAATAAATTATTCCTATTTAAAACTACATACTTACCTATAAAATAAACCCTAATATAGCTACAATATAACTAATAGTTACATTGTAGCTATTTTAGGATTTACAGGCAACTTTGTATTTATTTTAACTAGGCACAATAGTTATTAAATAGTTATTAACTATTTAATAGCTACCTAGATAAAATAAATACAAATATACCTGTAAAATAAATCCTAACCTAAGTTTTCCGATTCTATCAGCCAATCGGAATTAAGGTAGGAAAAATCTGATTGGTTGATTTAATCAGCCAATCGGATTGAAGTTCAATCCGATTGGCTGATTAAATCAACCAATCAGATTTTACCTACCTTAATTCCGATTGGCTGATAGAATCCTATCAGCCAATCGGAATTCGAGGGACGCCATCTTGAATGACGTCATTTAAAGGAATATTCATTCGTCGTTAGTCCGTTGGCCTAGAAGGATGTTCCGCGCCGGAGGTCTTCAAGATGGAGCCGTTCCTCGTCGGATGGATGAAGATAGAAGATGCCGCTTGGATGAAGATGTCTTCCGGTCTGGATGTCCTCTTTTGCCCGGATAGGATAAAGACTTTGGCCGGTCTGGATGTCCTCTTCTGCCCCATCGGATGACCAGTGGTGCCCGGCTGGGTGAAGACGGCTCAAGGTAGGGTGATCTTCAATGGGGTAGTGTTAGGCTTTATTAAGGGGGGATCGGGTGGGTTTTAGAGTAGGGGTATGTGGGTGGTGGGTTGTAATGTTGGGGGGGTATTGTATTTCTTTTTTTTACAGGTAAAAGTGCTGATTACTTTAGGGGAAATGCCCCACAAAAAGTCCTTTTAAGGGCTGGTAAAAGAGCTGATTACTTTGGGGCAATGCCCCTCAAAAGGCCCTTTTAAGGGCTATTTGTAATTTAATGTAGGGTAGGGAATTTTATTATTTTGGGGGGCTTTTTTATTTTATTAGTGGGATTAGATTAGGTGTAATTAGTTTAAAATATTGTAATTTCTTTTTTATTTTCTCTAATTTAGTGTTTGTTTTCGTAATTTAGTTTATTTAATTTAATTGTATTTAATTGTAGGTAGTTTAGGTAATTAGTTTAATGATAGTGTAGTGTTAGGTGTAATTGTAACTTAGGTTAGGATTTATTTTACAGGTATATTTGTATTTATTTTTACTAGGTAGCTATTAAATAGTTAATAACTATTTAATAACTATTGTACCTAGTTAAAATAAATACAAAGTTGCCTGTAAAATAAAAATAAACCCTTAGCTAGCTACAATGTAACTATTAGTTATATTGTAGCTAGCTTAGGGTTTATTTTATAGGTAAGTATTTAGTTTTAAATAGGAATAATTTATTTAATTATAGAAATTGTATTTAGATTTATTAAAAACAGATTTAAGTTAGGGGGGTGTTAGGGTTAGGGTTAGACTTAGGTTTAGGGGTTAATAACTTTATTATAGTAGCGGCGACATTGGGAACGGAAGATTAGGGGTTAATAAATGTAAGTAGGTGTCGGCGACGTTGGGGGGAGCAGATTAGGGGTTAATAAAATGTAACTAGTGTTTGCGAGGCAGGAGTGCGGCGGTTTAGGGGTTAATACATTTAATATAGTGGCGGCGATGTCCGGTCAGCAGATTAGGGGTTAATAATTGTAGGTAGGAGTGGACTAAGCGCTAATAGATATTTGGCCTTGAGCTTACTCACAGGTTAGTCTCCTAGCGGGCTAACAGAGGATGGAATACAATGAAAGGAGAGAGTAAGCGCTAGAAGCTTAAAAGGCACAGGACTGGATGATTGCTAAATACTATAAAAAAAATTAAAATGTTTAATACATATAATATATATAACAATACTGCAAAAATGTAAAAAAGATTATGTGCATGGATCCATGACTGTAGCTTAAAAACATACAAACATTAGATAGATAGATAGATAGATAGAAATGTATAAAATAATTCTGTGTTCTAAAAGTAAACCAGACGTTAAACCAACTTGTGGTTGATAATGGTGATAAATGCGAATGATGGATAAAATCCAGTAGAATCACAATAAAAATCTAAAAATGTTCACAAAAATGTTCACAACAAAGATAAAACCTGTGATGTGGTTTAAAAGAAAGTGATCAAAAAGGTATGTGAGGTCCAAAAATTTTTTGGATAGTGCAAAAAATGAATATAAAATGAAAAATGTGGTACATTCAAGAGTTTCTGATACAAAGTCATCATCCTCCAATGATGTCATGAAGAAGTGCTAGGTGTAAAAGGTAAATCCAAAAACCAATGTCAATTATCAGGTGACCAAGTGGAACAGTAATTGTATCAAATGTAAAAATAAAAAAATGATTGTAATAAATGTGATCACATAAGAAAGTTGAAAAAATGGGAGACAAAAAAAGAGGGAAAAAAGGGTGCAATGGTTATACAATATTTATCCAGATGAGTGTCCATGTGTTAGGTATCCATGATGGTAGACGAAACAAAAATGTGATAATAAATGGAAGTGTGAAAAAAATGGAAGTGTGAAACAAATAGATGGAAGTGTGAAAAAAATGGAAGTGTGAAAAAAAAAAGTAAAAATAAATTCTACTGGATTTTATCCATCATTTTTTTATCACCATTATCAACCACAAGTTGGTTTAACGTCTGGTTTACTTTTAGAACACAGAATTATTTCTTCTGTTATGTGTGATCAGTCCACGGGTCATCATTACTTCTGGGATATAACTCCTCCCCAACAGGAAATGCAAGAGGATTCACCCAGCAGAGCTGCATATAGCTCCTCCCCTCTACGTCAGTCCCAGTCATTCTCTTGCACCCAACGACTAGATAGGATGTGTGAGAGGACTATGGTGATTATACTTAGTTTTTATGACTTCAATCAAAAGTTTGTTATTTTACAATAGCACCGGAGCGTGTTATTACTTCTCTGGCAGAGTTTGAGGAAGAATCTACCAGAGTTTTTTACTATGATTTTAACCGGAGTAGTTAAGATCATATTGCTGTTCTCGGCCATCTGAGGGAGGTAAAAGCTTCAGATCAGGGGACAGCGGGCAGATGAATCTGCATTGAGGTATGTAGCAGTTTTTATTTTCTGAATGGAATTGATGAGAAAATCCTGCCATACCGTTATAATGACATGTATGTATACATTTCAGTATTCTGGGGATGGTATTTCACCGGAACTACTCTGTTAAAAGTCACTAATCCTTTTAATAAGTATTTATCATGTTAAACGTTTTTGCTGGAATGTAGAATCGTTTACATTTCTGAGGTACTGAGTGAATAAATATTTGGGCATTATTTTCCACTTGGCAGTTGTTTGCTTTTAATTGTGACAGTTTCGTTTCTCTTCACTGCTGTGTGTGAGAGGGAGGGGCCGTTTTTGGCGCTCTTTGCTACGCATCAAAAATTTCCAGTCAGCTACTCTTATATTTCCTGCATGATCCGGTTCATCTCTGACAGATCTCAGGGGTCTTCAAACTTCTTTGGAGGGAGGTAGATTCTCTCAGCAGAGCTGTGAGAATTTTATATTGACTGTGAATAAAAACGTTGCTCTGTAATTTTTTATGTCAAATTTAATTATTTTACTAATGGGAACAAACCTTTACTAAAAGTTGTGTTGTTTTAAAGTTTTGATGCTATAACTTTTTTTTTTCAGTTCATTATTTCAACTGTCATTTAATCGTTTAGTACCTCTTTGAGGCACAGTACGTTTTTGCTAAAAAAGATTATACCAAGTTGCAAGTTTATTGCTAGTGTGTTAAACATGTCTGACTCAGAGGAAGATATCTGTGTCATTTGTTCCAATGCCAAGGTGGAGCCCAATAGAAATTTATGTACTAACTGTATTGATGCTACTTTAAATAAAAGTCAATCTGTACAATTTGAACAAATTTCACCAAACAGCGAGGGGAGAGTTATGCCGACTAACTCGCCTCACGCGGCAGTACCTGCATCTCCCGCCCGGGAGGTGCGTGATATTATGGCGCCTAGTACATCTGGGCGACCATTACAGATAACATTACAAGATATGGCTACTGTTATGACTGAAGTTTTGTCTAAATTACCAGAACTATGAGGCAAGCGTGATCACTCTGGGGTGAGAACAGAGTGCGCTGACAATACTAGGGTCATGTCTGATACTGCGTCACAGCTTGCAGAGCATGAGGACGGAGAGCTTCATTCTGTGGGTGACGGTTCTGATCCAAACAGATTGGATTCAGATATTTCAAATTTTAAATTTAAATTGGAGAACCTCCGTGTATTACTAGGGGAGGTTTTAGCAGCTCTCAATGATTGTAACACCGTTGCAATACCAGAGAAATTGTGTAGGTTGGATAAATACTTTGCGGTACCGGCGAGTACTGACGTTTTTCCTATACCTAAGAGACTAACTGAAATTGTTACTAAGGAGTGGGATAGACCCGGTGTGCCGTTCTCACCCCCTCCAATATTTAGAAAGATGTTTCCAATAGACGCCACCACTCGGGACTTATGGCAAACGGTCCCTAAGGTGGAGGGAGCAGTTTCTACTTTAGCTAAGCGTACCACTATCCCGGTGGAGGATAGCTGTGCTTTTTCAGATCCAATGGATAAAAAATTAGAGGGTTACCTTAAGAAAATGTTTGTTCAACAAGGTTTTATATTGCAACCCCTTGCATGTATCGCGCCGATTACGGCTGCGGCAGCATTTTGGATTGAGTCTCTGGAAGAGAACCTTAGTTCATCTACGCTAGACGACATTACGGACAGGCTTAGAGTCCTTAAACTAGCTAATTCATTCATTTCGGAGGCCGTAGTACATTTAACCAAACTTACGGCTAAGAACTCAGGATTCGCCATCCAGGCACGTAGGGCGCTGTGGCTAAAATCCTGGTCAGCTGATGTTACTTCTAAGTCCAAATTACTTAATATACCTTTCAAGGGGCAGTCTTTATTTGGGCCCGGTTTGAAAGAAATTATCGCTGACATTACAGGAGGTAAGGGCCACGCCCTACCTCAAGACAAAGCCAAAGCTAAGGCTAGACAGTCTAATTTTCGTCCCTTTCGGAATTTCAAAACAGGAGCAGCATCAACCTCCACTGCACCAAAACAGGAGGGAGCTGTTGCTCGTTACAGGCAAGGCTGGAAACCTAACCAGTCCTGGAACAAGGGCAAGCAGGCCAGGAAACCTGCTGCTGCCCCAAAGACAGCATGAACCGAGAGCCCTCGATCCGGGACCGGATCTAGTGGGGGGCAGACTTTCTCTCTTCGCCCAGGCCTGGGCAAGAGATGTTCAGGATCCCTGGGCGCTAGAGATCATATCTCAGGGATACCTTCTAGACTTCAAATTATCTCCCCCAAGAGGGAGATTTCATCTGTCAAGGTTGTCAACAAACCAGATAAAGAAAGAAGCGTTTCTACGCTGTGTACAAGATCTGTTATTAATGGGAGTGATCCATCCGGTTCCGCGGTCGGAACAAGGACAAGGGTTCTACTCAAACCTGTTTGTGGTTCCCAAAAAAGAGGGAACTTTCAGGCCAATCTTAGATTTAAAGATTCTAAACAAATTCCTAAGAGTTCCATCGTTCAAAATGGAAACTATTCGGACAATCTTACCCATGATCCAAAAGGGTCAGTACATGACCACAGTGGATTTAAAAGATGCTTACCTTCACATACCGATTCACAAAGATCATCACCGGTACCTAAGGTTTGCCTTCTTAGACAGGCACTACCAGTTTGTAGCTCTTCCATTCGGATTGGCTACGGCTCCAAGAATCTTCACAAAGGTTCTGGGTGCCCTTCTGGCGGTACTAAGACCGCGAGGGATTTCGGTAGCTCCGTATCTAGACGACATTCTAATACAAGCTTCAAGCTTTCAAACTGCCAAGTCTCATACAGAGTTAGTTCTGGCATTTCTAAGGTCGCATGGATGGAAAGTGAACGAAAAGAAGAGTTCTCTTTTTCCTCTCACAAGAGTTCCATTCTTGGGGACTCTTATAGATTCTGTAGAAATGAAGATTTACCTGACAGAAGACAGGTTAACAAAGCTTCTAAATGCATGCCGTGTCCTTCATTCCATTCAACACCCGTCAGTAGCTCAATGCATGGAGGTGATCGGCTTAATGGTAGCGGCAATGGACATAGTACCTTTTGCACGCCTACACCTCAGACCGCTGCAATTGTGCATGCTAAGTCAGTGGAATGGGGATTACTCAGATTTGTCCCCTACTCTGAATCTGAATCAAGAGACCAGAAATTCTCTTCTATGGTGGCTTTATCGGCCACACCTGTCCAGGGGGATACCATTCAGCAGGCCAGACTGGACAATTGTAACAACAGACGCCAGCCTACTAGGTTGGGGCGCTGTCTGGAATTCTCTGAAGGCTCAGGGACTATGGAATCAGGAGGAGAGTCTCCTTCCAATAAACATTCTGGAATTGAGAGCAGTTCTCAATGCCCTTCTGGCTTGGCCCCAATTAACAACTCGGGGGTTCATCAGGTTTCAGTCGGACAACATCACGACTGTAGCTTACATCAACCATCAGGGAGGGACAAGAAGCTCCCTAGCAATGATGGAAGTATCAAAGATAATTCGCTGGGCAGAGTCTCACTCTTGCCACCTGTCAGCAATCCACATCCCGGGAGTGGAGAACTGGGAGGCGGATTTTTTGAGTCGCCAGACTTTTCATCCGGGGGAGTGGGAACTTCATCCGGAGGTCTTTGCCCAAATACTTCGACGTTGGGGCAAACCAGAGATAGATCTCATGGCGTCTCGCCAGAACGCCAAACTTCCTCACTACGGGTCCAGATCCAGGGATCCGGGAGCGGTTCTGATAGATGCTTTGACAGCACCTTGGAACTTCGGGATGGCTTATGTGTTTCCACCCTTCCCGCTGCTTCCTCGATTGATTGCCAAAATCAAACAGGAGAGAGCATCAGTGATTCTAATAGCGCCTGCATGGCCACGCAGGACTTGGTATGCAGATCTAGTGGACATGTCATCCTGTCCGCCTTGGTCTCTACCTCTAAGACAGGACATTCTGATACAGGGTCCATTCAGACATCAAAATCTAACTTCTCTGAAGCTGACTGCTTGGAAATTGAACGCTTGATTTTATCAAAACGTGGTTTTTCTGAGTCGGTTATTGATACCCTGATACAGGCTAGGAAGCCTGTTACCAGAAAGATTTACCATAAAATATGGCGTAAATACCTATACTGGTGCGAATCCAAACGTTACTCCTGGAGTAAGGTTAGGATCCCTAGGATATTGTCCTTTCTACAAGAAGGTTTAGAAAAGGGTTTATCAGCTAGTTCATTAAAGGGACAGATTTCAGCTCTGTCCATCTTGTTACACAGGCGTCTGTCAGAAAATCCAGACGTCCAGGCCTTTTGTCGGGCTTTAGCTAGGATCAAGCCTGTGTTTAAAGCTGTTGCTCCGCCATGGAGTTTAAACTTAGTTCTTAACGTTTTACAGGGTGTTCCGTTTGAACCCCTTCATTCCATTGATATAAAATTGTTATCTTGGAAAGTTCTGTTTTTAATGGCTATTTCCTCGGCTCGAAGAGTCTCTGAGTTATCAGCTTTACATTGTGATTCTCCTTATCTGATTTTTCACTCAGACAAGGTAGTTCTGCGTACTAAACCTGGGTTCTTACCTAAGGTAGTCACTAACAGGAATATCAATCAAGAGATTGTTGTTCCATCCTTGTGTCCAAATCCTTCTTCAAAGAAGGAACGTCTTCTACACAATCTGGATGTAGTTCGTGCCCTCAAGTTCTACTTGCAGGCAACTAAAGATTTTCGCCAAACTTCTTCCCTGTTTGTCGTTTATTCTGGACAGAGGAGAGGTCAAAAAGCTTCTGCTACCTCTCTCTCTTTTTGGCTTCGTAGCATAATACGTTTAGCCTATGAGACTGCTGGACAGCAGCCTCCTGAAAGAATTACAGCTCACTCCACTAGAGCTGTGGCTTCCACTTGGGCCTTTAAGAATGAGGCCTCTGTTGAACAGATTTGCAAGGCTGCAACTTGGTCTTCGCTTCATACTTTTTCCAAATTTTACAAATTTGACACTTTTGCTTCTTCGGAGGCTATTTTTGGGAGAAAGGTTCTTCAGGCAGTGGTTCCTTCTGTATAATGAGCCTGCCTATCCCTCCCGTCATCCGTGTACTTTTGCTTTGGTATTGGTATCCCAGAAGTAATGATGACCCGTGGACTGATCACACATAACAGAAGAAAACATAATTTATGCTTACCTGATAAATTCCTTTCTTCTGTTGTGTGATCAGTCCACGGCCCGCCCTGGTTTAAGGCAGGTAAATATCTTTTAAATTATACTCCAGTCACCACTTCACCCTTGGTTACTCCTTTCTCGTTGATTCTTGGTCGAATGACTGGGACTGACGTAGAGGGGAGGAGCTATATGCAGCTCTGCTGGGTGAATCCTCTTGCATTTCCTGTTGGGGAGGAGTTATATCCCAGAAGTAATGATGACCCGTGGACTGATCACACAACAGAAGAAAGGAATTTATCAGGTAAGCATAAATTATGTTTTTATACATTTCTATATATCTATATAATGTTTGTATGTTTTTAAGCTACAGTCATGGATCCATGCACATAATGTTTTTTATATTGTTGCAGTATTGTTTAATATATTATATGTATTAAACATTTTAAAACAATTTTATAGTATTTAGCAATCATCCAGTCCTGTGCCTTTTAAGCTTCTAGCGATTACTCTCTCCGTTAATAATTGTAGGTAGGTGGCGGTGACGTTGGGGGAGGCAGATTAGGGGTTAATAAAAATTATGTAGTTGTCGGTGATGTTAGGGGCAGCAGATTAGGGGTTCATAGGTATAATGTAGGTGGCGGCGATGTCCGGTCGACAGATTAGGGGTTAAATAATTTTATTATAGTGTTTGCGATGTGGGGGGGCCTCGGTTTAGTTTAGGGGTTTATAGGTATTTGTGACGGATTCCCCGGCTACCCCAACTGGGTAGCTCCGCCAAACTGGTCCTGCTTCCTCCCTGCTGACTGCAGCTATGTAGCTGGCAAGTGACCACAGCCTGTAGCCACCCCTGATGCCTGAAAGCACCAGTACTCAGGGTCCCAGCCTGTGGCAGACTCCAGCTACCCAGACTAGGTAGCTCTGCCAGAGTGTCCTTCCTCTGCCTGGAACAGGCTGTTATGTAGCCCAGGAAAAGTGATTTTAGCTGGAGCCAACCCAAATAACTAGACAGACTAGCCTTCAGGTTAGACAAGAACTGATTTTATTGAGAACACACACTCCTTTTATACACAGAGCTCATCTTGATAACACAAAGGAGAATCCCACTATTTTCCCGCCATTCCTGCCCCTCCAGACAGCCCGGCACCTCCATAGGAGCCACAGTCTCACATAATCCCAATACATAGGGGTGGTGGTGTCGGGTGATCCCAGTTTAAAGCTCTCGGTCCCCAGATTTCACAGTCCAAAAATCAGCATGATTCGTTACTGGGAACTGGAGTTATAGTCCGTTGAAGTTATGGGGTTAGGGGTGTCCAAAACCCTCGGTTCCCAAAGGAGCTCCCCTCCGGTAATTTGCCCACCTCTTGTCCTCCCTAGGGGCTACTAATTCCCAAAAGAGCTGAGCTCTGGGGCACATAGTTGCTGGAGCGACCTGTGTTAAAGTTAGCGGGTGTTCGGCTGTCCTGTGGCCGACCGGGAGTTCCAGGATCCTGGCCAGCCTGAGAGGGGCTAGGCGGGTGTCCGTTGTGAGGCGGCCGACCGGGAGTTCCAGGAGCCCGGCCAGCCTAGGAGGGTGTAACGGCAAACCGCCGTTTAGTAGATCTTCCCTTCCAGAGACACAGCATACAGTAAATTTCCCCTCTCCCTCCCCCCAAGCATGAGTCAAAGCTCCATGGTGAGGGTCAAACAGATATCAGAGCTGTGGGTTTATTGTTCTTATATGCACATTCTTACACATTAGTACCACCCACAGGGTTTTGTAAAACAACCAATAAACACATACAATACTCTCAGACACTCCCACACAAAATGGGTGATGCAATTACCTTACACAATGGTTGATGCAGTTACCTTACACAATGGTTGATACAATTACCTTACACAATGGTTGATACAATTACCTTAAACCAGTTCCACAGAGTCTTCTATCCTGGAGATAATTGGGAAGTAATACAATTATCTCCAAGGACAGAGGCAAAACTCCATTGAACACTTGGTAGCAAAAGACAATAATATACATAAAAATATATAACTGTGCAGCTATTGCATAAAACAGGTACATTCAACAAATCCCCAGATAGCCTAGATCTGAGCGCACATTATTACTGAATAGCGCTCAGGTCACACACATGCAGTTCAATTGCCATGGAGCCAAAGTCTTTCACATAATCTTTCGTTATACGAATGGGCTCCATGGCATAGCTACAAAAAAGATAGAGTATGGTGTACACAGACATACACCTATATATATATAGCAAGTGTGTTTTAACATTGTTTTATAGCCTGAAGAAACAGCCCTGTGGTGGCTGAGAAACGCGTCACTTGTTTTAATAAAGTTTTTTTAAATATACACTTGCTACTATCCTTTTTTTGCTCTCGTGGGGGCATTTTTTCTCTTTTGCCCATTTTACCTCATTTTGGGATATTCATTTTCCTGCTGGTTGGATTCCACAGTCCACTGGGCGGCTGAGAGGTCCCTGTACTGCTGATATTGCACCTGGTGGTGCTTCGCCTCCTGTAAGTGCAACCTTAAAGTTCTCTATCTTCTTGGTCAAAACTTTACTGGGCTATGCTTTCTCTTGTCCTTCCAGGCTTTAACCAATAGGCCCTCTCAAGGATTATCTGGATTTGGAGTCTCGGCTGGAGGTGATCAGTGAGCTGGACCACTGCTTAAGTTCCAGTCTGCCACAATAGCACCAATTTGGGTGCGCCTCACTTGTGAGTATATTTTATCCTGTCGATTCTGTGTGTTGGTGCCCTGACGTTACTAGGCCATGTTTGGCGCCTCTGTTCCTTTTTCTTCCATGGCATAGCTATCTGGGGTATTACTGTTCAAATAGGGCAAGCACCGAACGACCCGGCCTTCGTTTCCCTGCAGGGGAAAATCAAGCGTTTCAACAGGGGGGCATAGTCTAAAGGCAGCAGGTGGGCAATCAGGCTCCTCCAATGCACAGTGGCGAGATGGTCTCGTCTCAGAGGGTTTTCCTGGTCATAAACCAACTCTTCTCTGAACACAAAAACAAGCCAAAACAAAGCAAACAAACAGCTTTAAGAGATGGTGGTTGCTCTGAGGAGCCAAAAACCACTGAGAAACAACAGGTGTGAGGTTGTAGGGGGTGGGGGATAGCCTTAGCCGTCTGGTATCCATGACAGTAGTTTATGGGTGTTAGTGTACTTTGTAGCACTTTACCTCTTAACTACTGATTTTTATATGCGGTAGGAGTCTTGGAGGTACAGGCTGTACCGCTCACTTCTTCCAAGACTTGTAATACCAGCGTTAGCCATATCCCATTAAAAAGATAGGATACACAATTGACGTAAGGGGATTTGCGGTATGGAAAAGTCACGGAAGAAAATTAAGCGGTACACCTGTACCTGCCATACTTCTAATACCAGCGGGCGTTAAAAAGCAGCGTTAGGACCCCTTAACGCTGCTTTTTATGGCTAACGCCAAACTCGTAATCTAGCCGTATGAAAGCCCCCCCCCACCCCTCAAAAAAGCATGATTTTGATACACACACAGGCAGTCTCCTACACAAACACATATACACTCTCACACATACAGGCAGTCTCCTACACAAACACATATACACTCTCACACACACAAACAGGCAGTCTCCTACACAAACACATATATACTCTCACACACACAGGCAGTCTCCTACACAAACACATGTACACTCTCACACACACACACAGGCAGTCTCCTACACAAACACATATACACTCTCACACACACAGGCAGTCTCCTACACAAACACATGTACACTCTCACACACACACACACACAGGCAGTCTCCTACACAAACACATATACACTCTCACACACACACACAGGCAGTCTCCTACACAAACACATATACACTCTCACACACACACACAGGCAGTCTCCTACACAAACACATGTACACTCTAACACACTCACACAGGCAGTCTCCTACACAAACACATATACACTCTCACACACACAGGCAGTCTCCTACACAGATGTGAAAAAGGTAATCCTAGGCGCCAACAAGTGGCTAAGGTATATAAAATATTTAATACAACTCAGGGTACAAGATTTAAAAATACAGTATTGTAAATACAATTTAAAAGCAATTTAAAATGGCATGGATCCACGCTAATTACAATGAGGATAAGAATGTGAAATATATAAGCACTTATAACAATATACACAAGATGAATGTGCAAAAACAGTAATATCACAGGTAAACTGCAAAGTGACTTGGTGAGATACTCCAATGTGCTAAAAAATGAGGTGGTTACAATCAGTAAAATTCAAATAAATTCCAAAAAAATCCAATATATTCAAAAATGTGTCCAGTGTAGAAAAAAATGTTTCAAGAAAGAAATGTGTGTCAAGAAAAAACAGTCAATGTTGAATAAAAGTCAGTGTTAAAAATACCACAACAGAAGTCCACAGTGAATCCGCTGGGGTGCTCCTATAGGTGTTTATCCAAAGGTATTGGTGAATAAGCAAGTGTTTGTTCAATAATATCCAATAAAAAATGTCCAATAAAAAATAAAACAATGTTATTGGTGGTGCTACCAGCCTGGGTGGGCTGGTACGGTGTGGAAAGGTGCACAATAAGAAAAAGCTCAATATAAACGATTCCAAAAGAAATTAAAGTAAAGACAATTCCAATGGTAAAAACAAATCCAAAAATAAAAATGGATCCAAAAATAAAAATAAAAATAAGGGACCAAAACCTGTGAAGAGAAAGAAAAAGCGCAATGTTTAGAAAAATCACAATATGTTCCTCCAATTAAAATAAGGCTTACCAGTGTTGTCTACGCGTTTCGGCCTTCTCTGGGCCTTTATCAAGACTGGTGTTTGCTACATACTGATGGCCTTTTATAGGGGTTGTTTGGTTACAACCGGAAGTGGTTTAATTTAGCCATTTCTGGTTTGGCGATTTTTTATATAATCTGAATTGTTAATAAAATGAGTCTTAAGGTCTGTTTTCTTGTTGGAATTAATAAATAGGTGATGTTTTATTGTTATCACTTTTTAGGGAGTCTCTGTTTATCGTCTATTTTGTTTCTGTGTATCCTCCATATTTTTATGATGTCACTTCCGGTAACGGATTTTCCTTACGGGCTTGTATAATATATATTATTATGTTAGTTTTAATCAGTTGTCTTTGCTGTCTGTTATGCTGACTCATCCATAATAAATAGCTGCATATTGAATGAGGTTATGTCAGTTATTTCATATATGTTTCTTTTCCGTTTTTACAGTGTTCTGATTGGTCGTGACGTCAGAGCTGTAATCATTAGGCTGAACGTAAATTAAATTACTGACGTCTAGTTCCGTGTGTCCTTAGAATAATCTTATAAAATAATTCAGTATATGTCAATCATAGTGTGAGTATGAGTATTGTACTTGGTGAATATTATACTGGATATGTCGCTAAAATGTCACAACGTCTTCTATCATCACTGTGTAATCAGTGTGGTATATTACTTGAAGGATTTATTTGTGATCAGAATGCTGGTGTGTAAATGGTGCACAGATTATCTCCGAAGAGAGTTGAAACAGAAGTATAATGCAGATTGTTAGTGATCCTGTAGTACTTTCAGTGTTGTGTACTGTGTGCAATTTCTGGACACTATTAGGGGTTGCTTATTGGTATTATTATCATTAATTATGCGATAATGATACGATGCAATAATTTAATAAAGGATATAAATAATACGTAGAATATCTCCAGAGAGAGTTGGAGTAAAAGAGGAATGCTACAGATTATTAATAATTATTAATAATTCTGTAGTAATTACAATATTACACACTGTGTATAATTTCTAAACACAGTTAAGGATTGTTTTAATATTATTCACTCTTATTGATATTTATGATTGTCCTTGCAATAATAGTACAGTGCAATAATTTGATAAAAAATTGTATATGATCTTATAAAAATCATATTTGATAAACGAGAGGGGAATGTTTATTATTGGATTAATGAGGTATTCAGGTCATTAGTATAGTATGTTAATGTCATATAATGACATACTTGAGGTTAATTGCAAATTTGGGGCTATAATAGACAAAAATAAAATTAAAAGAAAAAATAAAAGATAAAAAATATATAGTATATATGCTTATAGATCAGTTGCTCAGTTGTATTTTATGCGGCTTGGGATCTAGTTTAAAGTGCGGTATTCTAAACATGGTAAATATCAATTGATCACCTTTAAGGGGGTATATTTAAGGGATGAGTGTCCTATGTGTTTAATCTCAGAAATATGTTAAAATAGGTGGATGGTTTGATGCCTGCGTCTTGGCGTAATGGAATAATGGGTAAGTGTTAAAATATTGGCTTACCCATTATATAGATGAGTGTCCTATGTGTTTAATCTCAGAGACATAGGGATGAGTGTCCCATGTGTTTAATCTCAGAGATATGTTAAAATAGATGGATTGTAGGTACCTGCGTATTGGCGTAATGGAATAATAGGTAAGTGTTAAAATATTGGCTGGATATAAAGAATACAGATTTTCTCTTTATTTTTTAAGTTTTTTAAAGTTTTTTAAATTATTTCTAGCCTGTTTTCAGGGACTAAGGATAAAATGAGATAACTGGAAGGAGGCTTAATTTCTAATGCTTGGCCCATTGGCCTTCAATTAGTTGGAAAACTTTGTTAGATTGAGTTGGATATCGATTCTATAGGACTTGTAGTTAGTTTGTCTCTTGTATCAGTACTGGAACTTAATAAAAAAGAGTGATGTAACTCTTTTATTAATTAATTCTAGATGGGGACCGGTGCCTTAGAGGAGGATGTATGGATGTAAAGATTATAGCAGGTTTTTTGTAGTTTCTTCTACTTTTTGGTCATATGGGCTTATCTGTTTCTTTCTGTGTGGGGAGAGTTATTTCTAAAATAGAAGATCCAAATTGAGGACAAATACCTAGAGAGGAGAGGATCATTAGTGAAGATATAAAAATGTTATGCCCTATTGAATAAGTGGGAGAGGTCTTCCTTGTTATTTAGCCCTTTAGGGTGCAGACAGTCCAAGTTGAAGATCCACTTTGATTCGGCGGTCAGCAATTTCTTCGTATAATTGCCGCCCCTCCAGTCCTTTCGTACCTTCTGTATGCCCATGTATGTTAAATCCTTTATATTTCCCTTGTGTTTACTTGTAAAGTGTCTATATAAAGCGGTATCTATGTTTAGTTTTTCGATGAGTCGTATGTGTTCACGTATCCTTTCTTTCAGGGTTCTGGACATCTGGCCCACATATTGTAGACCACACGAACACTGCAACATGTAGATCACTCCACTGTCTTGGCATCTAATCAACTCATTTACTTTATATTTTTCTTTCGTATTGAAGCTTTCCTGTAGTATATCAGTCTGATCCCACCTATTACGTTCAGTCCAGCGCCGAAATACCAGGCAATTCCACTCTGAACAAGGAACACAACAACTCCAGATGATCGTTCTGGCCTTCATTGGTCCTCGTCAGTGAGGTGTAGCCATGTTCCTCTAAGCACACTGTTCAAGGAGTCCACGTCTTGTTGCCACTTTTTCCCATAGTGACACTAAATACAAACAGAGAGCAGTGCACTCACAGGAACGAACAACTGGCTCAATACCATTGTTAGCCTGTTCTATGGCGATTTACCACCTGGGTGCAGCTTTTTAGCCTAGTAATGCTTTTTACAGGGTAGAACTTTCCTGTAGTATATCAGTCTGAACCTGCCTATTACCATTAATCCAGCGCCGAAATACCAGGCAATTCCTATGGGAAAAAGGGGCGACCAGACGTTGACTCCTTGCTCAGTGTGCTTAGAGGAATATGGCTATACCTCACTGACGAGGCCCAATAAAGGCCGAAACGATCGTCTGGGGTTGCTGTGTTCCTTGTTCAGAAAGGAATTGCCTGGTATTTCGGCGCTGGACTGACCGTAATAGACGGGATCAGACTGATATACTACAGGAAAGTTCTACTCTGTGAAAAGCATTACTGGGCTAAAAGAAGTTGCACCCAGGTGGTAAATCGCCATAGAACAGACTAACAATGGTATTGAGCCAGTTGTTTGTTCCTGTGAGTGCACTTCTCTCTCTCTCTCTATATATATATATATATATATATATATATATATATATATATATATCTATCTTTGTTATAACTATTTTTATTAGATAGTGTTATTATGAATATAACTGTATTTTTGTAACATATTTGTTATGTGTTTGTTACACTTCTTTGTTACGCAAAGCAGCTAACCAGAACCCTGAGGTCTAATTATCAATAGATATTACTATATATCTGTATATATCTTTATCTAATAATCTATATCTATATATACAGAAGAATCATCAGATTTATATAGAAATATTTAATTAAGAATAACTAGAACATATTCTTTTGTGTGAAGAACATTGAAATGTGAAATATCCATAATTCATGTTACGTTTAGTGCACTTGAATAAAGCAATCGGGTTATTACCTGTAGTATTGGTGTTAAGTTTGCTTTTGCATTTTTCGCTCTCTATTGAAGTCCATGGAAGAATATGTTAACGCTGTCACAATATTCAAAGTTCAACTTCTTGCGAATGTCAGATTTTCATTTAGAGCTAACTTTTTACTTTCAACTTGTAATACGAGCACAACCCATGTGAGCGGGAGCACAAAATAGTGCTCTGCTCGTACTCTAGCCTTTAGGTTGGTAGGGAAAAGGCTTGACCTTTTATTTACTATACAAGAAGACAGACACATAGAGGATAGACAGACAGACAGAAAAACAGGCAGATAGATGATAGATAGATAGATAGATAGATAGATAGAGACAGATAGATAGATAGAGATAGATAGATGATAGATAGAGATAGAGATAGATTAAAGATAGATTATAGATAGATAGATAGATAGATAGATAGATAGATAGATAGACAGATAAAAGAGTGATTTTTGTAATGATAACTACACATATGTTTATATTTTAGAACATATGCAGGCAGCCAATAGACTTTCTGTTGGGGATTCTCTGGTGATTTTCAGACTTGTCTGTGACTCATGTTTTATTGAACAGTATCAGTTAGGTTTTACCAGTGAATTAACTTGCAGACTCATTTCATTATTAGAAGCCTGAGACAGATTCAAATTAAAATCTTCCTCTGCGCAAACGAGCCAAATTAATTTGTCGCTACAAAAGGGGTCGCGCATAGGTCACTTCAGTAATGTTCCCCCCCAATGAATCTTTCACAGCAGATATAAATCAGGCTTATAAGCACTTGGTTGTCTCATATTTTATTTATCATCTGATTGTTTTATTTAGCAGTGCTCATTGGAATACGTATTACTACAGCACTGTCCCTATGTAACACGTTCTGGAGTATGAAAATTTCATGAGACAAGATGATTCATTGCTAGGAATTCTCAGGGGGGAAGCCTCTTTGGATTCTGCAGACTCAGATGTTTCACTTTTTAGCTTTTGTTTAATTTGTCTTTTTGTTATTGTATTATTTCTATGTAGTAATATGTTCAACCCATTGGCTGCCACATAGGGTTTCAGCTGTATCTATTCATACACTGAGTTGGATACTTTCTCTAACACTGAGCAAACATGGGGCAATGAAAAAAATAAAAGATCATTGTTATATAATATAGCTAGATCCCCACAGGCTAGGAGCGAGGGTTAATGCCTAGATGTGATATATTTATTTATAAAATGTTTCACCAGGAAAAATACAATGAGATTTCTCTCGTTTTCAAGTATTTTCAGGTTAGTGAGCGGGTAAAGGTTTGCAACATTGTTGCATTGTGAAGGGGAGGTCTTACCTGGGGTTTCAATGGATCTTTGCTCTTCTGCTTTGATGAAGTTTGTGTTTTCCTCCCTCCCATTTATTCTTCATGGTGGAGTTAGTTGAACAGCTTCCATTCAGTTGCTATGAGTTACCTGTGGCCGGGGTTTGGGGAGTCAAACTAGTTGTTTTTAGTTACCCCACAGGTCTTAATTTATACTTACCTCTTCCTTGCCGGCTTGTGCTGCCTGGTAGCGTAGGGTGTCCTCTACTGGATATGAGCATATGCCCCTAGCATTAAGAAGCCACAGCCTTTTTATCAGCTGAAGTTCTTAGGAAAGAGCGAATCAATGCCTCAGGCTGAGGGGGAGGAGTGGATGGGTCAGGTTTGAAGCCTAGGACACTTGGGACATGAGAGCTCTGGAAAGCCTGAGTGCATGCAAATGCAGAGCCAAGTTTAACATAGTAACATATATAGTAACATAGTAACATATATAGTAGCATAGTAACATATATAGTAGCATAGTAACATAGTAACATATATAGTAACATAGTAACATATATAGTAACATATAATAACATATATAGTAACATATATAGTAACATAGTAAATATATAGTAGCATTGTAACATATATATAGGTAGCATAGTAACATATATAGTAACATAGTAACATATATATAGTAACATATGTAGTAACATAGTAACATATATATTAACATAGTAACATATATAGTAGCATAGTAACATATATAGTAACATATATAGTAACATAGTAACATATATAGTAGCATAGTAACATATATAGTAACATAGTAGCATATATAGTAACATAGTAGATGAGGTTATAAAAAGATAGAAGTCCATCGAGTTCAAACTATACAAATCTTAATATACTTACAAAAAGCTCCCATTAAGCTTAAATTAATCCCATTAAAAAGGTGACCCATTTAACACAAGCAATCATATCCATAAATACTATTTCTAGGCAGAAATGTATCTAAACCATTTTTAAATGTATCTAAGGTATTGGCATTCACTACCTCCTCAGGTAATGCGTTCCACAATTGTATTGCTCTTACAGTAAAAAAAAACATTTCCGTTGCAGGAGATTAAATCTCCTTTCCTACAGCCTTTAATTGAGACATCTTGTCACAAACAATTTTCTTTGAATAAACAGAGCTTCTGCCATCTCTGTATATGGGCCTTGAATATATTTATGTCAATGAATTATGTCACCTCTCAAGCGCCTTTTTTTCTACAGAAAACAGACCCAGTTTGGCTAGCCTATCCTCATAGCTTAAATTATCCATTCCCCTTATTAGCTTTTTTGGCCCTTCTCTGAACATTTTCTAGATCTGCAATGTCTTTTTTTGAGATCGATCCCCAGAACTGCACTCCATACTCAAGGTGAGGTCTTACCAGGGATTTATATATAGTGACATAATTATGCTTTCCTCTCTTGCATCATTGCCTATTTAATACATGCTAGTACCTTATTAGCCTTAGAAGCCGCTGTCCTGCATTGTGCACCCATCTATAGCTTGTTATTTATTACTGCTCCCAAATCCATTTCCTTTGCTGTTTGGCTAAGACTAGTCCCATTTAAATAATAGGTTGCCTGCTTATTTTTACTTCCAAAATGTAGAACCTTGCATTTTCCAGTATTAAATCTTATTTTCCATTTACCTGCCCATACTTCAAATTTTCCAGATTCCCTTGTAAAGCAATTTAAATGCAAAAATAGAGATGTTGCTATTTATTTTGGTTATGTATATGTTATTATTTAATAAATATGACCAGTGATGGTCTTTCACTCTAATTTGTGTTGTTGTGAGTTATTCTAGTTAAAGTTGGGGTGGATTACCTGGAGCCTACATTTTAGATGTTCAATCCCTTATGTATTTGTAGTTGCTATAACCTCTGTTATGGATGCAAAAGAGTATTTTAAAAAGTATTTCAGAGAAATCTAGTAAATATATTTTCAGCTGCCGAGCATGTACACTGTCAGAAAAAAAGGGGACGGTTGGGGTCCGTTTGCGAACACTTAGGGTACAACTGCTGTGGTTGTACCCTCAATGGATCATAATTACACCTTAAGGAACTAATATGTATTATTTAGTGGTAAATAAGGTATAAATATGTTTCCAACTGTCAAAGGGTCCATGTCTGTACCATTTAATCCCCCCAAAAAGGTACAATCACATGAGTGACTAAAAGGTTGAGGGGGATGGGTGGTTCAAGGCTGCCAAACCCTGCAAGTCCAAATAATTTGTGCACCTCAATTATTAATTGAACACATAACTGGCAGTCACCAAAAATGAATTAAACATACATGTTGTACAGCAAAATAATTAATGTTCAATGGTTGTTGGTAATATGCAAGAAGTGTGCAAAGCAACAAAAAATACTTAAAGGGACAGTCCCTTTATTACCCATTCCCCAGTTTTGCATAACCAACACAGTTATAATAATACACGTTTTACCTCTGTGATTACCTTGTATATAAGCCTCTGCAAACTGCCCCCTTAATTCAGTTCTTTTGACAGACTTGCATTTTAGCTAATCAGTGCTGACTCCTAGGTAACCTCACATGCATGAGCTCAATGTTATTTATATGAAACACATGAACTAATGCCCTCTAGTGGTGAACAACAGTCAAAATGCATTTAGATAAGAGGCGGCCTTCAAGGTCTAAGAAATTAGCATATGAACACCTAGGTTTAGCTTTTAACTAAGAATACCAAGAGAACAAAGCACAATTGGTGATAAAAGTAAAGTTGTTTAAAATTACATTCCCTATCTGTATCATGAAAATTTTTTGGGACTTGACTGTCCCTTTAGTAACCCATATCTTCAATGATACTGTGTTGCTGGTTCTAAATAACAAACAAGCACTTAACATTTTAATGTTTACATTTAGAGCATAAAGATGATAACTCTTAAAGATAAAGCAAATGTATTAACTAAAATTACAGAGAAAAAAATGCATTTTAAATTCTATAAACTAAACAAGAGCTGTTTAAGAACCTGTTTTTAAAAATAAAAAAAATAAAAAATTGTAACCGTTCCCCAGTAACAAACATGTACATTGTGTAACACGCCATAACGCCATCTATTGGTTGAAAGTTCCTTGACATGTGTAACACAGCTCCATCTATTGGTAGAAGGTTCATCACCAAAATGTGTACTGGGGAAATAGACTAATTTACATATATTTTGGATAGAGTGACAATTCAATGTATGGTTGTGAGTTTTATCATTTATCCCTCCCACAAATCCCCCTTCCTTTCTTTAGAGTTATATTTTATTATTATGTTGTTTTCTATATAGTAATGTTTTATGTGGCATATCACCCTAAGTTAAATGGGGTGTTGTTAGAGTCTAGTATAGAGTGAAAAAAAACATGTGGAGTAGCTCCTTATGGAACTGATTGTTTAGCCTGGGTCTTTCAGGAATACCTGTAGCAGTCTTAGGACCTGCTGTTTGGCTACACTAAACAAACGTATAAATCTGCAGTGTGGCTCTTGTAATATTGTCTGAAAAAGTACACATTAAATGAATGCATATTCCAATGTTATATAATAAATTTGATGGAACAGCATTTTAATATGCTGTGTTGAGTACAAATTTGCCATCATGAGGTACAAAAGGGCTTGTCACTGTGGCAGTACCCTTAAAAGGATGAATTTGTGCTATTTTTTAAGGGTATATTATGGTACCATAGCACTGAGGTCCAATTTAGTCACCAAAGGTACATATTTGCCTTTGAAAGGTACAATCTGCAAGGGGAACCAATTTGTACCCATGTTAAAGGGTACAGTGGGTGTACCTTTGAGGGTACTGCCCCAGTGACAAGCTATTGTACCCATAAAGGTACAATTTTTGCACAGTTTTTCTGACAGTGTAGGGGCAGCAGCACAGGTAGGGGCCTCATCATTCCTAGTGGCTGGGTGACCAGTGCATGTATACAGATAATGACCTACACTCATATATGCTTGTAAAGTCAGAAAAAAAGCTTTGTTATGAAGACGAGATCAAATCTGATATATACTGAGCAGCAATTCACCAATGTTTTCCAGTAATTCATTAGTGGGCTGACATTAACAAATAAAGTAATGTGAGGGTCCAATAAATGATACCTCACACTACAAATGAGAACCGCTAGCAACATTGAAAAACAGTAATTACACAACCACAAAATGGTTTATGCTTATTGTAAAATATCTGCACGTCCATTTTATCATCTTTGAGTAGTCTTGCTGGCCGGAATAAAAGCTAACTTGAGATGCTGGCCGTAGGCTTTCTGGACAGAGCCATTGTTCTGTTATGTTTGCCTACTGAGTTAAGTTTTCCTACCTACGGCCACACCTACAATAAACTTGCAAATACCCTTGTGCACGCATGCGCTCACTGCCGCAGTCGGCAAACATTACAGAACACCGTCCACCGTCAACTATGACTATTTTATTTTATTCTGCATATTTAATATTATTTTACTCATTTATTTGATTAAAAGAGTGAACTTATTTGAATATAGCAGACATGATATAAATAGCTATAAAATGTATTAGCGTTTCATCATGAAAGGGAATGTTTGTCACTATTTATATTATGTCTGCTTTATTCAAGTACGTTCACTCCTTTAATCAAAGAAATGAGTAGAATAAAATTGAATATGCCAAATAAAATATCATAGTTGTAGGAAGCCTGATGTCCCCAGCTAGTGCCAAAATTGTGGACGGTGTTCTATAATGTTTGCCGAATGCGGCAGTGAGCGCATGCGTGCAAAGGGTATTTGCAAGTTTATTGTAGGCGTGGCCGGCGGTAGGAAAACATAACGCGGTAAGGAAACATAACAGACCGCCTGAGAATCAAAGGCAGACCCGGAAACATTTTCCACTGAGTATTAATAATACGCATGCACCTTGTTTCTCAAGGTGATCACTGCGATACTCCTCTCCCAATAAGTGTTTTCAGAATTAAATTATATTAGGTTGCAACAAAAAATACCAAATTGTTGTTATATAGAAACCCTCCCTCAACCCAAATTCATCCACAAATCAATTTCACAGTGTAAAAATGATTATCTATAATGTGAAATGGAGAAGACACTCACAGCAGTGTGTCACTTTGTCTCATATTGTATCTTCCCAGCCCCAGCTGCTGCGGCCCACCATGTTGAAGAGGTTCTGACATCTTACATATGAGCTCTGTAGGTGCAGGATGGTGACAGTCACAGCATTAGATGTCTCGGCATGCACAGACAGTTCTTGCTTGTCCCACAGCTGTCATATTAGTTCTGCTAACTATGGCTCTGCGCGAGCTCGCAGAACCGGCTCATCACTACACAATAGCTTTTATCTAAACCTTAGAAAAAAAGCAGATGTTAAAAGGAGCACTCTTAGCCCAGGGGGCTCTGACAAGAGTGTTTAATGTCAGAGAGCTAGTTTAATTATAAAAGCGTTGTGTGCCTGTGCTGCGCACTCTATGATCTGCTCCTACAGATCCCTGCGCTCTTTATAATAATAGACGGGTGGATTAACACAGCTGTTTAGTGAGTCAACTGTAACAGTCTAATATTTGTCCTTATCCTTCTCACAAGACGTGATATTTTATTACCATCTAGTTTCTGTAAATGCATCAGCACATGATCGTACATTGGCACAGCAAAACCAGCGCAACAAAATGACTCTTTAGTAACATCCACCTTAGTTGTATTTGTCCGAAAAATGATCAATCAACAAAAAAACAAACCGAATGCATTTGAGAAAAAAATATTTAATTGATTCATGTAGTTAAAATACAAACACATTGTTTAATTTCCTGTTTTTTTTACACGTCATGCCTTTTAAATAAACATGAAAAAGATACAAAAGAAAAACAGGTTCCTAAATAGCACTTATGCCTCAAGCCAATGTAAAAAAATATGTGATTTATTCATGTAGTTAAAATACAAATACATTGATTAAAGGGGCACTCAAGTCAAAATTAAACTTGCATGATTCAGATAGAGCAGCGATTTTAAACAACTTCCATTAACAAAATGTGCACAGTCTTTTAATATTTACACTTTTTGAGTCACCAACTTCTACTGAGCATGTGCAAGAATTCCCAAAATATACATAATATGCATTTGTGATTGGCTGATGGCTGTCACATGGTATAGGGGGAGTGGAAATAGAAATAACTGGGAAATTAGAAAAAAATCTACTACTAATTTGAAGTTTAGACTTTGAGGCCGAATTATCAAAGGTCTTGCGGACCTGATCCAACAGTGCAGATCAGGTCCGCAAGGCCTAAATGCGGAGAGCAATACGCTCTCTGTATTTAGCATTGCACCAGCAGCTCACAACAGCTGCTGGTGCAACGCCGCCCCCTGCCGATTCGCAGCCAATGGGCCGCCAGCAGGGAGGTGTCAATCAACCCGATTGTACTCGATCGGGTTGTATTGCGGCGATGTCTGTCCGCCTGCTCAGAGCAGGCGGACAGGGTTATGAAGCAGCGGTCTTTAGAGGCCCATTTATCACGCTCCGTTTGCAGCTTGTGGGCCGTGTTTGACTCGCCAGAAACAGCAGTTATGAAGCAGTGGTCTAAAGACCGCTGCTTCATAACCCTGCTCTGAGCTGGCGGACAGGAATCGCCACAATTCAACCCGATCAAGTACGATCAGGTTGATTGACACCTCCCTGCCGGCGGCCGATTGACCGCAAGTCTGCAGGGGGCGGCGTTGAACCAGCAGCTCTTGTGAGCTGCTGGTGCAATGCTGAATATAGAGAGCGTATTGCTCTCCGCATTCAGCGAGGTCTTGCGGACCTGATCCGCACTGTCGGATCAGGTCCGCAAGACATTTGATAAATAGGCCTCTAAGTGCTATTGCATTGTCTTGTTATCATGTAAGGAAGAATGAAAAAGATACAAAACAAAAACAGGTTCCTAAATAGCACTTATGCCTCAAGCCAATGTAAAAAACATTTCTCCATAATAACTATAGGAAATATAAAGATTCATTTATCAAGCACTGATATGTGACTCAATGTCATTTATTACATAAGATAGTGACATTGTATAAATACACAAACTATAGAAATGCACATAATAATTTGCCTTGACAATCAGTTCTTCTTCTTATGGGTTCCTCTATCTGGGACTGTGGTGGAAGCAGTATGTTTAGGACCTTCTGGATCCGCACGTCGTCGTGGCTGTGCTACATTGAGGATGCGCTGCTCTGCTGGGATGGTTCTAAACACAATTTAGATAACTGGTGTTTTACTGGTGTTTGTAATGAAAGTGAAATAGATATTTTGGCCTCTATTTATCAAGGTCTGTCGGACCTTATCCGACAGTGCGGATTGGGTCCAACAGACCTCGCTGAATACGGCGAGCAAGAGCTGCTGGTGCATAACTGCTGTTTTTGGCGAGCCTGCAGAAACACGGGGCATCAAGCTAAATTTGGAGCTTGATAAATATGCCCTAAAGGATGTAAAAGTAATGAAAGTTAGAAATAAACTACCTATCTGCACCAACAGTTTACTAATTAGCCACCATCCTAGATCACTCATTGATGGAATTCCAAAGGCCTAGGAATATGCAGACATTGCATTAGGGACCTATGAGATTTTCTACCGAGATGCTATAAAAAGAAAAGCATTAGTAGAGGATTTGAGAAGATGAATAATCAATCACAGGCAGAGGTTTTGTTTAATTGTAAAACCGACAATGAGCCCATAATGGTGACAAAGTCTGAGTAAGGAATCTTCAGACTGTTGCACTTTAATAAGTGGTTTACGGCGATTGGTGACCGGAGACTTTGTAACGGCTAGATTTAGAGTTTTGTCGGTAAGGACCCGCGTATCTAACGCTGGCTTTTTTCTGGCCGCACCTTTAAAATAACTCTGGTATTGAGAGTCCACAGAATGGCTGCGTTAGGCTCCAAAAAAGAATCGTAGAGCAAATTTAACGCAACTTCAACTCTCGATACCAGAGTTGCTTACGGACGCCGCCAGCCTCAAAAACGTGCTCGTGCACGATTCCCCCATAGGAAACAATGGGGCTGTTTGAGCTGAAAAAAACCTAACACCTGCAAAAAAGCCGCGTTCAGCTCCTAACGCAGCACCATTGTTTCCTATGGGGAAACACTTCCTACATCTGCACCTAACACCCTAACATGTACCCCGAGTCTAAACACCCCTAACCTTACACTTATTAACCCCTATTCTGCCGCCGCCGCTATCGCTGACCCCTGCATATTATTATTAACCCCTAATCTGCCGCTCCGTAAACCGCCGCTACTTACATTATCCCTATGTACCCCTAATCTGCTGCCCCTAACACCGCCGACCCCTATATTATATTTATTAACCCCTAATCTGCCCCCCACAACGTCGCCTCCACCTGCCTACACTTATTAACACCTAATCTGCCGCGCGGACCGCACCGCTATTATAATAAAGTTATTAACCCCTAATCCACCTCACTAACCCTATAATAAATAGTATTAACCCCTAATCTGCCCTCCCTAACTTCGCCGACACCTAACTTCAATTATTAACCCCTAATCTGCCGACTGGAGCTCACCGCTATTCTAATAAATGTATTAACCCCTAAAACTAAGTCTAACCCTAACACTAACACCCCCCTAAATTAAATATAATTTAAATCTAACGAAATTAATTAACTCTTATTAAATAAATTATTCCTATTTAAAGCTAAATACTTACCTGTAAAATAAACCCTAATATAGCTACAATATAAATTATAATTATATTATAGCTATTTTAGGATTTATATTTATTTTACAGGTAACTTTGTATTTATTTTAACCAGGTACAATAGCTATTAAATAGTTAAGAACTATTTAATAGCTAAAATAGTTAAAATAATTACAAATTTACCTTTAAAATAAATCCTAACCTAAGTTACAATTAAACCTAACACTACACTATCAATAAATAAATTAAATACAATTCCTACAAATAAATACAATGAAATAAACTAACTAAAGTACAAAAAATAAAAAAGAACTAAGTTACAAAAAATAAAAAAATATTTACAAACATTAGAAAAATATTACAACAATTTTAAACTAATTACACCTACTCTAAGCCCCCTAATAAAATAACAAATCCCCCCAAAATAAAAAAATGCCCTACCCTATTCTAAATTACTAAAGGTTCACCGATCGATTCAGAAGAGCTCCTCCGATGTCCTGATCCAAGCCCAAGCGGGGGGCTGAAGAGGTCCATGATCCGGCTGAAGTCATCATCCAAGCGGGAGCTGAAGAGGTCCATTGATCCGGCTGAAGTCTTCATCCAAGCGGGAGCTGAAGAGGAACATGATCCGGATGAAGTCTTCTATCAACGGCATCTTCAATCTTCTTTCTTCGGGAGCCATCATCTTCCATCCGACGCGGAACATCCTCTTCTCCCGACGCCTACTAGCCGAATGATGGTTCCTTTAAATGACGTCATCCAAGATGGCGTCCCTCGAATTCCGATTGGCTGATAGGATTCTATCAGCCAATCGGAATTAAGGTAGGAATATTCTTATTGGCTGATGGAATCAGCCAATCAGAATCAAGTTCAGTCCGATTGGCTGATTCAATCAGCCAATCAGATTGAGCTCGCATTCTATTGGCTGTTCCGATCAGCCAATAGAATGCAAGCTCAATCTGATTGGCTGATCGGATCAGCCAATCGGATTGAACTTGTCGGCGTTATGGGGGGACCTCGGTTTAGGGGTACATAGGTAGTTTATGGGTGTTAGTGTACTTTAGAGCACAGTAGTTAAGAGCTTTATGAACCAGCGTTAGCCCAGAAAGCTCTTAACTACTGACTTTTTTCTGCGGCTGGAGTTTTGTCGTTAGATTTCTAACGCTCACTTCAGACACGACTCTAAATACCGGAGTTAGAAAGATCCCATTGAAAAGATAGGATACGCAAATGACGTAAGGGGATCTGCGGTATGGAAAAGTCGCGGCTGAAAAGTGAGCGTTAGACCCTTTTTTGACTGACTCCAAATACCGGCGGTATCCTAAAACCAGCGTTAGGAGCCTCTAACGCTGGTTTTCACGGCTACCGCCAAACTCCAAATCTAGGCCTAAGTAAATATATTAGTTACTGATCTTTTTGTATTCACAATTTCTCCTGCATGATAAGGTAGGAACGTTTTACAAATACACAAACCATAGGAACCTCTTATGTAATAAATTATGTTTAATCATATATCAGTGCTTGATACATTTATATTTATATTTCCTATAGTTATGGGGAATTATTTGTTACATTCGCTTGATGCATCAGTGCTCTTTAAGAGTCTAGGGCTAGATTACAAGTGGAGTGCTAATTTATCGCAAGCCCACAAACAGCAATTTCGCCAGTTTGTAGTCAAGCAATAAATAAGCAGCCATTACAAGTGGCTGGTTATTGCTACCGTGAGCTTGAGCTTTGAAAAATAACCCCTGATTGCCCCCAAAATAAAGAATAATCTTTTTTTTTATTTTAGTAGCATTTAAAAAAAAAAAAAAAAAAATAACAGCAAAAAGCAGATTTTAGGGGATAAAGATTGAGGTGTGGGGTGTTAAAAAAACGCACTGAAAAGTGCCTTTACATTGCAGTCTAAGGGAACTGTGTGTTACCTGTGTATATATATATATGCTTATATACATATACAGGTATATTTACACAGTATTGCCCATCACTGTGTGTTACCTGTAAATATATATATATATATATATATATATATATATATATATATATATATATATATATATATATATATATATATATATGCTTATATACATATACAGGTATATTTACACATTATTGCCCATCACTGTGTGTTACCTGTATATATATATATATATATATATATATATATATGCTTATATACATATACAGGTATATTTACACAGTATTGCCCATCACTGTGTGTTACCTGTGTATATATATATATATATATATATATATATATGCTTATATACATATATAGGTATATTTACACAGTATTGCCCATCACTGTGTGTTACCTGTATATATATATATATATGCTTATATACATATACAGGTATATTTACACAGTATTGCCCATCACTGTGTGTTACCTGTATATATATATATATATATATATATGCTTATATACATATACAGGTATATTTACAAATTATTGCCCATCACTGTGTGTTACCTGTATATGTATATAAGCATATATATATATATATATATATATATATATATATATATATATATATATATATATATATATATATATATATATATAGGTATATTTACACAGTATTGCCCATCACTGTGTGTTACCTGTATATATATATATATGCTTATATACATATACAGGTATATTTACACAGTATTGCCCATCACTGTGTGTTACCTGTAAATAAATATATATGCTTATATACATATACAGGTATATTTACACAGTATTGCCCATCACTGTGTTTTACCTGTAAATAAATATATATGCTTATATACATATACAGGTATATTTACACAGTATTGCCCATCACTGTGTGTTACCTGTAAATAAATATATATGCTTATATACATATACAGGTATATTTACACAGTATTGCCCATCACTGTGTGTTACCTGTATATATATATATATGCTTATATACATATACAGGTATATTTACACATTACTGCCCATCACTGTGTGTTACCTGTAAATAAATATATATGCTTATATACATATACAGGTATATTTACACATTACTGCCCATCACTGTGTGTTACCTGTATGTGTATATATATATATATATATATATATATATATATATATATATATATATATATATATATATATATATATATATATATATATATATATATATATATATATATATAGGTAGCCCTCAGTTTACGCCGGGGTTAGGTTCCAGAAGGAATGGTTGTGAATCGAAACTGTTGTAAATTGAAACCCAGTTTATAATATAAGTCAATGGGAAGTGAGGGAGATAGGTTCCAGGCTCCTCTCAAAATTGTCATAAGTAACACCTAATACCTTATTTTTAAAGCTTTGAAATTAAGACTTTAAATGCTAAACAGCATTATAAACCTAATAAAATAATCACACAACACAGAATATATAATTAAACTAAGTTAAATGAACAAAAACATTTGCTAAACAGCATTATAAACCTAATAAAATAATCACACAACACAGACTTCACTTGCATTTTTATGCAAACAGTTCTTTTAATGCATTCCAATCTGGACTGATTTATAGACAGGAAGATCTTGTTCCTTTGAAATCTGCTCGATAGCTCAGGTCTGGTTAAACTGATTAATTTCAGCTTGCTTGGCTTTGCTGCAACACAAGCGGACAGCTCCACCTACTGGCTATTTTAATAAATACACTGCTTCTCAATACTTTCCAATAGCAGTTGTCATGTTCCGGTGTACATGCGCTCAGGAAACAGACCCTCGGGGCAGTGGTAGGGATTTGAAGACACCGACCCCTGACCCGGGGAAGAGTATCCTGGACGTGGATAGATGATATTCTGTGATTCATAGTTGCTAGAAGTTATTGAAGAATTAATGGAGGGTGCAATATTTGTTTACAATATATTCTGGCTTCACTGTGAGTTATTATTAGTTAACAGGAGTAGCTGCAGGATTCAATGAGAGAAATATATAGCAATTTTCAGGCTCCAGAGTAAACAGGTTTGTTGTAGGTTCACAGTACATAATGTTAAGGTTGTATGTCAGGGTTAAACACAGCAGCACAAGTGATCAACAGGTTGCAAGTCTTAGGCATTAATTACTGTTTTGTGCATATATATGCAAACCAAGGTTTGTTGCAGGTTCACAGTTCATAATATTATGTAGAGCTGTATATCAGTATAAGCAGAGTAACACAAATGAGACAAGTTGTAAGTCTTAGGCATTAATTACTGTTTTGTGCATATATATGCAAACCAAGGTTTGTTGCAGGTTCACAGTTCATTATATTATGTAAAGCTGTATATCAGTATAATCAGAGCAGCACAAGTGATAGACAAGTTACAAGTCTCAGGCATTAATTACTGTTTGATCAATGACAATGACAACTAGAAGCACAGAAATAGTTATAAAGTTCTGAGTAAGATGATGTTATTGTAATTAGAGAGTGATGGTAAGCAAAAGCATAGTTGATTTATAATAAAGTTCAGAGATTGTTAAGTAGCTGTGTCCAGGAAACAGAATGGAGATATTTTTGATACATGCGGTTTGATGATATTTAGCATAGGTAATAGAAAATGCTGTATCTTGGAATAGTTGGTAAGTTCAAGCAGGAAACTGACACAAGCCTCTGTTGTTCAGGATCACACTTCAATGTTAATGCAAAGCACATTAGAGCTGAGAAGGCTTAAAAAGAGGCTGAGGTAAATCAGGTGCATGAATGATTAATTGTCAGGTATCTGCTGCAATGTATGTACCTTTAAACAAACTCTATATAAGGCTACTCCTCCCCCTCTCACCTGCCAATTAATTTTGGTTGTGTTACTGAACAATCTACCAGCACGCAGATACTGTTGTTACTCTACATAGAGAAATCATTACCAAGTTTCAAAGATATTCCACTGTGAATCCGGTAAAACATTTAGACCCCTTTTTCAACGCTTCACTCCTGAGAATCTGTGATTAACAAAACGGGGATTTATTTGCCGGCTATTCCGCTTCCAGCTTCTCATTGCCTGCACGGATTACAACCGTTTCACTGTCTGGCATCTCACCGTGTACTCAGCCTGTCAGCAGTTCTAACGTCCTGATTGGACACTTCGTACACACCCTTCAGACACGCTGCCGCTGCAGCTCCAAGCACCTCTCCTTTCTCACAGACGCTACCGCAGCAGTTCCAAGAACTTCTCAAGCCTCAGTTCATTCAGCCAATCTAATCTCTGAACTTTCCTTAAGCTAAGTGAGTTGTTTGTTCAGGAAAAGGCAACGTCATCACATTGCAACAAACTACTATACTGCTGCTACCTACAAACTGCAGTCTGATTCTCTGATAACTATCTCCTGTAACAAGATAACAGGAGACTCACTTAATATATTAACAACATACTCTTTTCTGGTCTGCAGTTGTGATTCACTATTTACAGTTCAACACCACTCAGAACCTGACATATTAATTGGCCTAAGAATGGATCCAGCAGACCTCCCCAACGTTGTATATAACCTTACACAACGTGTTGATCAACTCTCACAAGCTTTCAGAGAGCTCCAATTACAGAATGATACTATGAGGACAGCTTTAAGGGATAATACTCCAGAACCACAAGTCTCCCTACCTGAAAGATTCTCAGGAGACAGAAAGAATTTCAGACAATTCAGGAATGCCTGCTACCTTTTGTTCCAGATGCGGCCAAGGACATATCATACAGAGAGGCTAAAGGTTATGACTGTGATTTCTTTTCTGTCTGGTGAAGCCAGGATTTGGGCCGATAATCTATTTGAAAATAATGATCCGACGCTCACTTCTTTGACTGATTTTTTTACACAGATGAGCTTACTTTATGAAGATACTCAAAAAAAGGCTCACGGCCGAAGCCAAGATGCGTTCCCTCAGACAGGGCAGATGTCCAGTGGAGGAATACCTCTCAGAATTTAAATTGTATATCAAAGACTCTGAATGGAGTGAGGTTGCATTACGGAATCAGTATCGTTTGGGACTATCTGATATCCTCAAGGATGAAATAGCACGTACTGAGCTCCCCAATACTCTGGAAGGTATCATGAACCTCTCCATACAGATAGATCGTAGAATCAGAGAGAGACGTTCCGAAAGACAACAGTCAGAAACTCCACTACGACTGACCTCAACTTCCCACAGTACAAAGGATTCCACTGTTCCCATGGAGATTGGCTTCACAAAAGGCCCACTCACACTAGAGGAAAGACACCGCAGACTGCAGAACGACCTTTGTATGTACTGCGCATCTCCTGCTCATCCAGTAAAAAACTGCCCTCTGCTCCAACGCCAAAAAAGAAGTAAGTTGACAGTTACTAGGAATTGTTTAACCAACAAGCTGTCTGATGTTGCTTACTGTACTCTCCCCTTATCCTTACAGTGGGACCTCCAGGCTCTTCAGGCGGAAGCAATCATTGATTCAGGAGCCTATGCAAACTTCATAGATTTATCCCTTGTAAATAAAAATAAAATTCCCTTGTGTGTGAAAGCAACACCTGTCTCTCTTCGTGTTATTGACGGTTCAATGGTGAGGTCTGGACCTATCACACATCACACCGTTCCTCTTAAGGTCACTATAGGAAAGGGGCATACTGAATTTCTTTGCTTTGATGTTATACCTTCCCCATTATTCCCTATTGTCTTGGGGTTGTCCTGGTTGCAACAACATCAACCCTCGATATGCTGGGAGTCCCTACAAGTCGACTTGAATTCTAATTATTGCATTGAGACCTGTTATCCACAACAGAATTTACTACATGTTTCAAACCCAACGATCCCCGTTGAATATCAGGATTTCCAAGATGTTTTTGACAAAAAACAAGCAGAATCTTTGCCTCCACACCGGATATATGACTGTCCTATTGAATTGTTACCTGGATCGAACATTCCCTATGGACACATATATCCACTCTCACAACCTGAACTGGATCATTTAAAGGGTTACTTGGAAGAAAACCTGAAGAAGGGTTTCATCCGACCTTCGACTTCCCCGGCAGGAGCTGGGATGTTTTTTGTGAAAAACAAAGACAACTCTTTACGCCCCATAATCGACTATCGAGAGTTGAATAGAAGGACCAAAAAGAACAGGTATCCCCTTCCCTTGATTCCTGAACTGGTCGAACGCCTCAGTAAGGCTACCGTTTACACCAAGCTAGATCTTAGAGGCGCGTACAACCTCATTAGGATCAGGGAAGGAGATGAGTGGCTCACCGCTTTCCGCACAAGATACGGTCTTTATGAGTATTTGGTGATGCCATTCGGGCTCTGCAAGGCCCCCGCTACGTTCCAATACTTCATTAATGATGTCTTCAGGGACTTATTGGACGTATGCGTAGTTATTTATTTGGATGACATCCTTATCTACTCCAACTCCATAGAAGAGCATAAAAAACATGTTCGTTGGGTTTTGGGCAGACTTAGGACTCACCGCTTATATGCCAAGTTAGAGAAGTGCACATTTCATTCCAATGAAATAACTTTCCTAGGTTATAACATTTCTGCATCAGGAGTTAAGATGGAAGAAGAGAAGATTGAAGCTATACTCAACTGGCCTACACCTCGTTGTAAAAAGGATGTTCAACGCTTCCTTGGCTTCGCCAACTTCTATCGAAAGTTTATAAAAAATTTCTCCAAGATCGCAAAACCCCTCAACACTCTTACTGGGTCCCATAAGCAGTTTAACTGGGATCTAGAGTCAGAAAAATCTTTTTCTTCTCTCAAACGAAGTTTCACCACCGCTCCCATTCTTCGCTTCCCGGATACAAAACTCCAGTTCATTCTAGAGGTTGACGCTTCGGAGTATGCTCTCGGGGCAATTCTATCACAGCGTAAATCCCCATCAGAACCCATACATCCCGTGGCTTTCTACTCTAGGTTAATGACGCCTGCTGAACATAATTATGCTATCGGGGAGAAAGAACTTCTGGTTATCAAGTCAGCTCTGGAGCATTGGAGGCACCTATTGGAAGGAACTATCCTCCCGATTCTGATATACACTGACCATAGAAATTTGGAGTACCTCCAAACTTGTAAAACGCTCTCGGCCCGACAGGCACGTTGGAGTTTGTTTTTTACTAGGTTTAATTTTCAGATCACCTATCGACCTGGTAGCAAAAACGGGAAGGCAGATTCTTTATCCAGACACTTACAGCGTCCAAGCTACTCTACCGAACACTCAAGTATCCTAAATCCCCATCACTTTCTGGGGTTCTCCAATCTTGCTTCCTCTACACTATATGCTCATCAAAAGGCTGACACCTCTCTTTCAAAAAACCTACAGCAACCTGATTCAAGAGGTATCAATCTTGTGAATGGTAAAATATATGTTCCCCCAACATTGAGACAGGACATTCTCAAAGAACACCATGATTCTCCCCTCGCAGGTCACCCAGGCATACGAAAAACCAGTGAACTCATTACTAGAAATTTCTGGTGGCCGAAGCTCCAACAAACTGTGGATTCTTTCATCAAGTCTTGTCAAGTTTGTGCAGTATCCAAGTCCGACAGATCCAAACCTTTTGGCGAGCTCCAACCACTCCCGATACCCGATAGGCCTTGGCACACAGTTGGTTTGGATTTCATTGTGGAGTTACCAGACTCTAACCATTCCAACACCATCATGGTAGTGGTGGACTTCCTCACGAAGATGGCTCACTTTATTCCTCACCACAAACTACCCACAGCTACAGAAACCGCAGCTCTATTATTAAAACATGTTGTACGTCTCCATGGCTTACCTTCGATCATAGTTTCTGACAGGGGATCACAATTCACCTCCAGATGTTGGAGACACTTGTGCTCCGTTTTAAAGATAGACCACCGGTATAGCACGGCTTTCCATCCACAAACAAACGGCCAGACCGAGAGAGTCAACCAATGGATAGAACAATATGTACGTTGTTACTGCTCCCACCAACAAGATGCTTGGGAAAGTAACATATCCATGGCAGAGTTTGCGTATAACAATACCTTGAACTCTTCCATAAAGTGCTCACCTTTTTACGCAAACTACGGTTTTCATCCCACATTTCATCTTTATCCGCACCTTAACATCTCATCTCCACATGTGGACGATACCTCCAGAACCTTATCAGAGATTGTAGTATTTCTCAAGGATAATATTAAATTGGCTCAGCAAAACCATAAACGGTATTATGACTCAAAGAGACGTAAACCCCCTTCCTACCTTATAGGGGATAAGGTATGGCTCTCAACAAAATACTTAAAACTGAAGACTCCGTCAAGGAAATTCTCCCAAGTTTATATCGGACCATACGAGATAACTAAAATAATAAACGAAAATGCCGTTACGTTGGCCCTTCCTCCTGAGTTACCTGTGCATCCCACATTCCATGTTTCCCTTTTGAAACCCTATCTCCCTACCAGACAACAGACATCCCAGCAATCGACCCCTCCGGTGGTCGTCGATGAAACTGTATATGAGGTCTCAGCTATACTCAACTCCAGAATACACCATGGTCAACTGCAATATTTGATTCGCTGGAAGGGTTACACTGCCGAGGAGGATTCCTGGGAACCTGCTAATAATGTTAATGCCACTCGCCTGATTGCACGATTCCACAGGGATCATCCTGACAAGCCAAATGTTGGTACTGCAGTGCAGCACCTTTGACGGGGGGATCTGTCAGGTATCTGCTGCAATGTATGTACCTTTAAACAAACTCTATATAAGGCTACTCCTCCCCCTCTCACCTGCCAATTAATTTTGGTTGTGTTACTGAACAATCTACCAGCACGCAGATACTGTTGTTACTCTACATAGAGAAATCATTTCCAAGTTTCAAAGATATTCCACTGTGAATCCGGTAAAACATTTAGACCCCTTTTTCAACGCTTCACTCCTGAGAATCTGTGATTAACAAAACGGGGATTTATTTGCCGGCTATTCCGCTTCCAGCTTCTCATTGCCTGCACGGATTACAACCGTTTCACTGTCTGGCGTCTCACCGTGTACTCAGCCTGTCAGCAGTTCTAACGTCCTGATTGGACACTTCGTACACACCCTTCAGACACGCTGCCGCTGCAGCTCCAAGCACCGCTCCTTTCTCACAGACGCTACCGCAGCAGTTCCAAGAACTTCTCAAGCCTCAGTTCATTCAGCCAATCTAATCTCTGAACTTTCCTTAAGCTAAGTGAGTTGTTTGTTCAGGAAAAGGCAACGTCATCACATTGCAACAAACTACTATACTGCTGCTACCTACAAACTGCAGTCTGATTCTCTGATAACTATCTCCTGTAACAAGATAACAGGAGACTCACTTAATATATTAACAACATACTCTTTTCTGGTCTGCAGTTGTGATTCACTATTTACAGTTCAACACCACTCAGAACCTGACATTAATCAAGCAGGCAAGCAAGCTGAATGTGAATACTGCCCAAATGCAACAGTCAGAGAAGGAAATCTTAAAGGGATAGTGACATTATGCTGAGATATGTTACAGATCGCCCTCCTCAAAGGCGACCTCCGGGCGCCCAACACAATCCAAAAGGAGAGAGAAAAAAAATGATATGGAGAACCGGTAGTAGGTGTATGGAGGTAGTGAGTCCAATCGGAAATCAAGAAAGGAGGGTTGGAGATCTCTTGAAAAAGTTGAATGACGAAGTAAAGGCCATGTAATTCAGGTATCAAAAGTTCTTGACAATGATGAGAGCAAAACTTGAAGTCAACTTTTTTGTAGTCATCATGAAAATGCATGAACGTAACATACAATGAGGTTCCTACCACAGAATCATCCTGAGGGTAGATAGGCGGATGTTCTTCATGATAGATGACCATGTACATAGCCAATGAAAAGGCAGCCAGTCCTAGAGATATGAATAGGCTTTCCTCAGCTTCAGAAATAGAGATGCAGCATTCTGGATTGATAACCAGATTAACCATCTTTGGGTCAGAGATTTGAGTATCCTCAGAATTAACCTCTTGGCTGAGGATTAGATATACTCCAAAAGAAAAAGCTATAGCCACTTCTAACACAATAGCAGGGCTTTCTTCAAAGTAGGAGATAGGAGTGTAGAGTGCAAGATTTGTCCAGTTCTTGCCATCTTCTAATTCAATATGAAATGTCTCCTTACTGGATTCAGAATCAAAAGTGTCCTCACTAAGAACAGGTATATGAATGCCCACACCAGGACAAGGTTCAGGAATACCCACATCTGGGCAAGGTTCAGTAATATCCTCAGTAGGACCAGGTGAAGGATTGCCCATGCCAGGGCAAGGTTCAGAAGTACCCACATCTGGGCAAGGTTCAGAAATATCCTCAATAGGATCAAGTGTAGGAATGCCCTCACCAGGGTAAGGTTCAGGAATATCCTCAGTAGGATCGGGTGACGGAATGCACATGCCAGGGCAAGGTTCAACTATAGAGAAAGAAAAAGAACCCACTTTAGAGCCAGGAATCATACTCTCTTCTGAGCAGAGGGCAAGGCTTTCTTCAGGGTTCATAAACGAAGAATTAACAAGACCCACTTTAGAGCCAAGAACCATACTCGCTTCTGAGTAGAGGGCATGGCTATCTTCAGGATCAAGTATTATTACACCCATTTCTGGGTTAAACAAAGGAATACCCATACCAGGGTCAAAAACAGGAGAGTCCACCTTGATGTCAGGTTTAGTAGTATAATCATGGAAAACAGGAACAGGAATGGGCACTGGGGAATCTTCATGAAGAACTTTTGTACAAGTTTCAGGGTCAAGAATGTCCACTTGTGAACTTGGTTCAAAGTTGTCCTCACAGGATTCAGTATCAGGAATTCCTGTACAGGAAACCGATGTAGTAGAAAATGTAGGTTGATTCAAAGTATCTCCCAAGGGAAACAATTTCTTAGATGCAGTAACAGAAGAATTTCGAGAAGGTGAAGTGTACTGAAATATGCCACACTCAGGTAGATGCGGAGGAATTGTGACACAAGATTCTGACTGAGAAGTTATCTGGAGTTCAGCAGGCATGCTTATTTGAGTTTGAATATCAGAGCTAAATTCTCCAGGGATTATCTCTGGTAAACTTAAAGGTTGTATATCTGGAACAAAATTATCTTTTGCTTCTAGCACAGGGTTTACAGGCAATGAGGCATCATGAGAGGGATATGAGAATTCAATAGTTGGAAACAGTGTTTGTATTTTTTGTAGAGTCTGAGAAGAGATACCATTAGATGCTTTAAGAACAGACTGATAGTGACTATAGACATCATCCAGCTCGGTGTTGACAGTGTCATGAGGCAAGAGAGGGTCTGGTACAACAGAAACTAAAACAGGGGAATCAGGCTGAGTTTCCTCTTTGCACTTCTGATTTTCTGTGAGCAGAAAGACTTTCTTCTTCTTCTTCTTCTTTTTCTTAGAGAGCTTAGATAACTGACATTTCTTCCCAGTATGAGGCTTCTTAGGCTGCTGCCATTGTGGCTTGTAGTAAGGTTGAGAACAGAAATCCTCTTCATCACTGGATGCATAATTCTGATGTGATAAATCAGCATAGTAGTTGAGGGGACCTTTTCTCCAAACAGCAGTCTGTAAACCAGATGTATTTTCTTCCAGCTCTGAATCTGTCCAATCTAACGAATCCATGGTAATATCAGAAATAGGAAGATCAGTATTTCCATGAGAAGTTTCATGATGGAAGCTGTCTGTATCATCCATATTGTAAATATAACAACCAAGGATGTCATTATAGCCAATAGGTTGAGGTTTTGTCTGAGTTTGTGGTGAATTAAAGTTGCGCTCATACCAGTCTAATGCCAGTTCAGCTGGATCTGTGAAGTCATCCTCCTTGTTGACATATTCAGACTCAGAATCAGTATCACCAGGATAGGAATCACAAACAGGAGGAGTAGATGGTTTTCTGGAAAAGTAGTCCTGTCTCTTTAAATCTTTAAAGGTCTGATTTTTTTCTGCTGAATCTATGAATGCATCCTCTTCAGTTACATAGTCAGACTCAGAATCAGTTTCACCAAAATGGAAATCACGAACATGAGGAACAGATGAAATGCTAGAATAGTGGTTCTGTCTCTTTAAATCTTTGAAAATCTGATTTTTTTCTGCTGAAGCTATGGTTAAATCCTCTTCATTTTCATAGTCAGATTCAGGATCAGTTTCACCAAAATGGTAACCACGAACATGAGTAGAGGATTGTCTAGAATGGGAGTACTGTGTCTTTAAATTTTTAAAAGTTTGAAAATCTTCTGTTTTTCCTTTAGGGATTGCTTGGGTCTGAGTTATGTTGTAATTTTTTATTTTCCTTTGAGGGTCGGTGCATCCACTACCACTGCAAATCCCTTTTTTAGGCATTAACATTCTGTCATGTTCCGGTGAACATGCGCTCAGGAAACAGACCCTCGTGGCAGTGGTAGGGATTTGAAGACACCGACCCCTTACCCGGGGAAGAGTATCCTGAACGTGGATAGATGATATTCTGTGATTCATAGTTGCTAGAAGTTATTGAAGAATTAATGGAGGGTGCAATATTTGTTTACAATATATTCTGGCTTCACTGTGAGTTATAATTAGTTAACAGGAGTAGCTGCAGGATTCAATGAGAGAAATATATAGCAATGTTCAGGCTCAAGAGTAAACAGGTAGAAGTTTGATACTTAGATGCAAACTAACGGCTAGATTTAGAGTTCGGCGGTAGCCGTCAAAACCAGCGTTAGAGGCTCCTAACGCTGGTTTTGGGCGCCCGCTGGTATTTGGAGTCAGTGATTAAAGGGTCTAACGCTCACTTTACAGCCGCGACTTTTCCATACCGCAGATCCCCCTACGCCATTTGCGTAGCCTATCTTTTCAATGGGATCTTCCTAACGCCGGTATTTAGAGTCGTTTCTGCAGTGAGCGTTAGAGCTCTAACGACAAGATTCCAGCCGCCTGAAAATAGCAGGAGTTAAGAGCTTTCTGGCTAACGCCGGTTTATAAAGCTCTTAACTACTGTACCCTAAAGTACACTAACACCCATAAACTACCTATGTACCCCTAAACCGAGGTCCCCCCACATCGCCGCCACTCGATAAAAAATTTTAACCCCTAATCTGCCGACCGCCACCTACGTTATACTTATGTACCCCTAATCTGCTGCCCCTAACACCGCCGACCCCTGTATTATATCTATTAACCCCTAACTTGCCCCCCACAACGTCGCCGCAAGCTACTTAAAATAATTAACCCCTAATCTTCCGACCGCAAATCGCCGCCACCTACGTTATCCCTATGTACCCCTAATCTGCTACCCCTAACATCGCCGACCCCTATGTTATATTTATTAACCCCTAATCTGCCCCCCACAACGTCGCCGACACCTACCTACACTTATTAACCCCTAATCTGCCGAGCGGACCTGAGCGCTACTATAATAAAGTTATTAACCCCTAATCCGCCTCACTAACCCTATCATAAATAGTATTAACCCCTAATCTGCCCTCCCTAACATCGCCGACACCTACCTTCAATTATTAACCCCTAATCTGCCGACCGGAGCTCACCGCTATTCTAATAAATGTATTAACCCCTAAAGCTAAGTCTAACCCTAACACTAACACCCCCCTAAGTTAAATATAATTTTTATCTAACGAAATAAATTAACTCTTATTAAATAAATGATTCCTATTTAAAGCTAAATACTTACCTGTAAAATAAATCCTAATATAGCTACAATATAATTTATAATTATATTATAGCTATTTTAGGATTAATATTTATTTTACAGGCAACTTTGTAATTATTTTAACCAGGTACAATAGCTATTAAATAGTTAAGAACTATTTAATAGTTACCTAGTTAAAATAATAACAAATTTACCTGTAAAATAAATCCTAACCTAAGATATAATTAAACCTAACACTACCCTATCAATAAAATAATTAAATAAACTACCTACAATTACCTACAATTAACCTAACACTACACTATCAATAAATTAATTAAACACAATTGCTACAAATAAATAAAATTAAATAAACTATCTAAAGTACAAAAAATAAAAAAGAACTAAGTTACAGAAAATAATAAAATATTTACAAAGATAAGAAAAATATTACAACAATTTTAAACTAATTACACCTACTCTAAGCCCCCTAATAAAATAACAAAGCCCCCCAAAATAAAAAATTCCCTACCCTATTCTAAAATACAAATATTACAAGCTCTTTTACCTTACCAGCCCTGAACAGGGCCCTTTGCGGGGCATGCCCCAAGAATTTCAGCTCTTTTGCCTGTAAAAAAAAACATACAATACCCCCCCCCCCAACATTACAACCCACCACCCACATACCCCTAATCTAACCCAAACCCCCCTTAAATAAACCTAACACTACCCCCCTGATGATCTTCCTACCTTGTCTTCACCATGCCAGGTTCACCGATCCGTCCTGGCTCCAAGATCTTCATCCAACCCAAGCGGGGGCTAGACATCCACTGAAGAAGTCCAGAAGAGGGTCCAAAGTCTTCCTCCTATCCGGCAAGAAGAGGACATCCGGACCGGCAAACATCTTCTCCAAGCGGCATCTTCTATCTTCTTCCATCCGATGACGACCGGCTCCATCTTGAAGACCTCCAGCGCGGATCCATCCTCTTCTTCCGACGACTAGACGACGAATGACGGTTCCTTTAAGGGACGTCATCCAAGATGGCGTCCCTCGAATTCCGATTGGCTGATAGGATTCTATCAGCCAATCGGAATTAAGGTAGGAATTTTCTGATTGGCTGATGGAATCAGCCAATCAGAATCAAGTTCAATCCGATTGGCTGATCCAATCAGCCAATCAGATTGAGCTCGCATTCTATTGGCTGATCGGAACAGCCAATAGAATGCGAGCTCAATCTGATTGGCTGATTGGATCAGCCAATCGGATTGAACTTGATTCTGATTGGCTGATTCCATCAGCCAATCAGAAAATTCCTACCTTAATTCCGATTGGCTGATAGAATCCTATCAGCCAATCGGAATTCGAGGGACGCCATCTTGGATGACGTCCCTTAAAGGAACCGTCATTCGTCGTCTAGTCGTCGGAAGAAGAGGATGGATCCGCGCTGGAGGTCTTCAAGATGGAGCCGGTCGTCATCGGATGGAAGAAGATAGAAGATGCCGCTTGGAGAAGATGTTTGCCGGTCCGGATGTCCTCTTCTTGCCGGATAGGAGGAAGACTTTGGACCCTCTTCTGGACTTCTTCAGTGGATGTCTAGCCCCCGCTTGGGTTGGATGAAGATCTTGGAGCCAGGACGGATCGGTGAACCTGGCATGGTGAAGACAAGGTAGGAAGATCATCAGGGGGGTAGTGTTAGGTTTATTTAAGGGGGGTTTGGGTTAGATTAGGGGTATGTGGGTGGTGGGTTGTAATGTTGGGGGGGGGGTATTGTATGTTTTTTTTTTACAGGCAAAAGAGCTGAAATTCTTGGGGCATGCCCCGCAAAGGGCCCTGTTCAGGGCTGGTAAGGTATAAGAGCTTGTAATATTTGTATTTTAGAATAGGGTAGGGAATTTTTTATTTTGGGGGGCTTTGTTATTTTATTAGGGGGCTTAGAGTAGGTGTAATTAGTTTAAAATTGTTGTAATATTTTTCTTATCTTTGTAAATATTTTATTATTTTCTGTAACTTAGTTCTTTTTTATTTTTTGTACTTTAGATAGTTTATTTAATTTTATTTATTTGTAGCAATTGTGTTTAATTAATTTATTGATAGTGTAGTGTTAGGTTAATTGTAGGTAATTGTAGGTAGTTTATTTAATTATTTTATTGATAGGGTAGTGTTAGGTTTAATTATATCTTAGGTTAGGATTTATTTTACAGGTAAATTTGTTATTATTTTAACTAGGTAACTATTAAATAGTTCTTAACTATTTAATAGCTATTGTACCTGGTTAAAATAATTACAAAGTTGCCTGTAAAATAAATATTAATCCTAAAATAGCTATAATATAATTATAATTTATATTGTAGCTATATTAGGATTTATTTTACAGGTAAGTATTTAGCTTTAAATAGGAATCATTTATTTAATAAGAGTTAATTTATTTCGTTAGATAAAAATTATATTTAACTTAGGGGGGTGTTAGTGTTAGGGTTAGACTTAGCTTTAGGGGTTAATACATTTATTAGAATAGCGGTGAGCTCCGGTCGGCAGATTAGGGGTTAATAATTGAAGGTAGGTGTCGGCGATGTTAGGGAGGGCAGATTAGGGGTTAATACTATTTATGATAGGGTTAGTGAGGCGGATTAGGGGTTAATAACTTTATTATAGTAGCGCTCAGGTCCGCTCGGCAGATTAGGGGTTAATAAGTGTAGGCAGGTGTCGGCGACGTTGTGGGGGGCAGATTAGGGGGTTAATAAATATAACATAGGGGTCGGCGATGTTAGGGCAGCAGATTAGGGGTACATAGGGATAACGTAGGTGGCGGCGGTTTACGGAGCGGCAGATTAGGGGTTAAAAGTGTAATGCAGGGGTCAGCGATAGCGGGGGGCGGCAGATTAGGAGTTAATAAGTGTAAGGTTAGGGGTGTTTAGACTCGGGGTACATGTTAGGGTGTTAGGTGCAGACGTAGGAAGTGTTTCCCCATAGGAAACAATGGGGCTGCGTTAGGAGCTGAACGCTGCTTTTTTGCAGGTGTTAGGTTTTTTTTCAGCTCAAACAGCCCCATTGTTTCCTATGGGAGAATCGTGCACGAGCACGTTTTTGATGCCGGCCGCGTCCGTAAGCAACTCTGGTATCGAGAGTTGCATTTGCGGTAAAAATGCTCTACGCTCCTTTTTTGGAGCCTAACGCAGCATTTGTTTGAACTCTCGATACCAGAGTTAAATTTATGGTGCGGCCAGAAAAAAACCCGCGGAGCGTTAACAGCCCTTTTACCGCCGAACTCTAAATCTAGCCGTAAGGTTTGTTGTAGGTTCACAGTACATAATGTTTTATAAGGTTGTATGTCAGGGTTAAACACAGCAGCACAAGTGATAAACAGGTTGCAAGTCTTAGGCATTAATTACTGTTTTGTGCATATATATTCAAACCAAGGTTTGTTGCAGGTTCACAGTTCATAATATTATGTAGAGCTGTATATCAGTATAAGCAGAGTAACACAAATGAGACAAGTTGTAAGTCTTAGGCTTTAATTACTGTTTGTGCATATATATGCAAACCAAGGTTTGTTGCAGGTTCACAGTTCATTATATTATGTAAAGCTGTATATCAATATAATCAGAGCAGCACAAGTGGTAGACAAGTTACAAGTCTCAGGCATTAATTACTGTTTGATCAAACTGGGTTTGTTGCAGGTTATTTCAGCAATGACAACTAGAAGCACAGAAATAGTTATAAAGTTCTGAGTAAGATGATGTTATTGTAATTAGAGAGTGATGGTAAGCAAAAGCATAGTTGATTTATAATAAAGTTCAGAGATTGTTAAGTAGCTGTGTCCAGGAAACAGAATGGAGATATTTTTGATACTTGCGGTTTGATGATATTTTGCATAGGTAATAGAAAATGCTGTATCTTGGAATAGTTGGTAAGTTCAAGCAGGAAACTGACACAAGCCTCTGTTGTTCAGGATCACACTTCAATGTTAATGCAAAGCACATTAGACCTGAGAAGGCTTAAAAAGAGGCTGAGGTAAATCAGATGCATGAATGATTAATCATTCAGGCAAGCAAGGTGAATGTGAATACTGCCCAAATGCAGCAGTCAGAGAAGGAAGTCTTAAAGGGATAGTGACATTAGGCTGAGATATGTTACAGCAGTCACATGACTGGAAAAAAGGTTGTTATTCTGAAACTGTGTAAATTGAACCGTTGTAAAACAAGGGCCACCTGTATATGTATATATATATATATATATATATATATATATATATATATATATGTGTGTGTATATTTACACATTATTGCCCATCACTGTGTTACCTGTATATATATATATATATATATACACATATACAGGTATATTTACACATTATTACCCATATATATATGTATATATATATATATATATATATATATATATATATATATATATATATATACTTATATACATATACAGGTACATTTATACATTACTGCCCATCACTGCGTGTTACCTGTAAATAAATAAATATATATATATATATATATATATATACTTATATACATATACAGGTATATTTACACATTATTGCCCATCACTTTGTGTTACCTGTGTATATATATATATATATATATATATATATATAAATATATATATATATATATATATATATATATATAAATATAAATATAATATATATATATATATATATATATATATATATATATACTTATATACAGATACAGGTAAATTTACACATTATAGCCCATCACTGTGTGTTACCTGTATATATATATATATATATATATATATATATATATATATGCTTATATACATATACAGGTATATTTACACGTTATTGCCCATTACTGTGTGTTACCTGTAAATGTATATATATGCTTATATACATATACAGGTAAATTTACACATTATTGCCCATCACTGTGTGTTACCTGTATATATACAGTGGATATAAAAAGTCTACACACCCCTGTTAAAATGTCAGGTTTCTGTGATGTAAAAAAATGAGACAAAGATAAATGATTTCAGAACTTTTTCCACCTTTAATGTGACCTATAAACTGTAAAACTCAATTGAAAAACAAACTGAAATCTTTTAGGTAAAGGGAAATAAAAAAAAAAACTAAGGCCTAGATTTAGAGTTGGGCGGTAGCCGTCAAAACCAGCGTTAGAGGCTCCTAACGCTGGTTTTTACCGCCCTCTGGTATTTGGAGCCAGTCATTAAAGGGTCTAACGCTCACTTTCCAGCCGCGACTTTTCCATACCGCAGATCCCCTTACGTCAATTGCGTATCCTATCTTTTCAATGGGATCTTTCTAACGCTGGTATTTAGAGTCGTGGCTGAAGTGAGCGTTAGAAATCTAACGACAAAACTCCAGCCGCAGAAAAAAGTCAGTAGTTAAGAGCTTTCTGGGCTAACGCTGGTTCATAAAGCTCTTAACTACTGTGCTCTAAAGTACACTAACAGCCATAAACTACCTATGTACCCCTAAACCGAGGTCCCCCCACATCGCCGCCACTATATTTAAATTTCTAACCCCTAATCTGCCGCTCTGTATACCGCCGCCAAATACGTTATCCCTATGTACCCCTAATCTGCTGCCCCTAACACCGCCGACCCCTATATTATATTTATTAACCCCTAATCTGCCCCCCACAACGTCGCCGCCAGCTACCTACAATTATTAACCCCTAATCTGCCGACCGGAGCTCACCGCTAGTATAATAAATGTATTAACCCCTAATCTGCCTCACTCCCGCCTCAATAACCCTATAATAAATAGTATTAACCCCTAATCTGCCCTCCCTAACATCGCCGACACCTAACTTCAAGTATTATCCCCTAATCTGCCGATCGGAGCTCACCGCTACTCTAATAAATTGTTCAATCCCTTAAGCTAATTCTAACCCTAACACTAACACCCCCCTAAGTTAAATATAATTTTTATCTAGCGAAATAAATTAAGTCTTATTAAATAAATTATTCCTATTTAAATCTAAATACTTACCTGTAAAATAAATCCTAATATAGCTAAAATATAAATTATAATTATATCTTAGCTATTTTAGTATTAATATTTATTTTACAGGCAACTTTGTAATTATTTTAACCAGGTACAATAGCTATTAAATAGTTAATAACTATTTAATAGCTACCTAGTTAAAATAATTACAAAATTAGTGTAAAATAAATCCTAACCTAAGTTACAATTAAACCTAACACTACACTATCAATAAATAAATTAAATAAACTACCTACAATTATCTACAATTAAACCTAACACTACACTATCAATAAATAAATTAAATACAATTCCTACAAATAAATACAATTAAATAAACTAACTAAAGTACAAAAATAAAAAAGAACTAAGTTACAAAAAATAAAAAAATATTTACAAAACATTAGAAAAAAATTACAACAATTTTAAACTAATTACACCTACTCTAAGCCCCCTAATAAAATAACAAAGCCCCCCAAAATAAAAAATGCCCTAACCTATTCTAAATTACAAAAGTTCAAAGCTCTTTTACCTTACCAGCCCTGAAAAGGGCCATTTGCGGGGCATGCCCTAAAGAATTCTGCTCTTTTGCCTGTAAAAAAAAACCATACAATACCCCCCCAACATTACAACCCACCACCCACATACCCCTAATCTAACCCAAACCCCCCTTAAATAAACCTAACACTAAGCCCTGAAGATCTTCCTACCTTGTCTTCACCATGCCAGGTATCACCGATCGTTCCAGACTCCAAAATCTTCATCCAAGCCCAAGCGGGGGCTAGACATCCATCATCCGGCGGCTGAAGAAGTCCAGAAGACGGTCCAAAGTCTTCATCCTATCCGGGAAGAAGAGTAGATCAAGACCGGCAACCATCTTCTTCCAAGCGGCATCTTCTATCTTCATCCGATGAGGACCAGCTCCATCTTGAAGACCTCCACCGCGGACCCATCTTCTTCTTCCGACGACTTCCCGACGAATGACGGTTCCTTTAAGGGACGTCATCCAAGATGGCGTCCCTCGAATTCCCGATTGGCTGATAGGATTCTATCAGCCATTCGGAATTAAGGTAGGAAAATTCTGATTGGCTGATGGAATCAGCCAATCAGAATCAAGTTCAATCCGATTGGCTGATCCGATCAGCCAATCAGATTGAGCTCGCATTCTATTGGCTGATCGGAACAGCCAATAGAATGCAAGCTCAATCTGATTGGCTGATTGAATCAGCCAATCGGATTGAACTTGATTCTGATTGGCTGATTCCATCAGCCAATCAGAATTTTCCTACCTTAATTCCGATTGGCTGATAGAATCCTATCAGCCAATCGGAATTCGAGGGACGCCATCTTGGATGACGTCCCTTAAAGGAACCGTTATTCGTCGGATAGTCGTCGGAAGAAGAAGATGGGTCCGCGGTGGAGGTCTTCAAGATGGAGCCGGTCCTCATCGGATGAAGATAGAAGATGCCGCTTGGAAGAAGATGGTTGCTGGTCCGGATCTACTCTTCTTCCTGTCTAGCCCCCGCTTGGGCTTCGATGAAGATTTTGGAGCCTGGAACGATCGGTGATACCTGGCATGGTGAAGACAAGGTAGGAAGATCTTCAGGGGCTTAGTGTTAGGTTTATTTAAGGGGGGTTTGGGTTAGATTAGGGGTATGTGGAGGTGGGTTGTAATGTTGGGGGGGGGTATTGTATGTTTTTTTTTACAGGCAAAAGAGCTGAATTCTTTGGGGCATGCCCCCGCAAATGGCCCTTTTCAGGGCTGGTAAGGTAAAAGAGCTTTGAACTTTTGTAATTTAGAATAGGGTAGGGCATTTTTTTATTTTGGGGGTCTTTGTTATTTTATTAGGGGGCTTAGAGTAGGTGTAATTAGTTTAAAATTGTTGTAATATTTTTCTAATGTTTGTAAATATTTTTTTATTTTTTGTAGTTTAAATTAGTTTAAAATTGTTGTATTTTTTTCTAATGATTGTAAATATTTTTTTATTTTTTGTAACTTAGTTCTTTTTTATTTTTTGTACTTTAGTTAGTTTATTTAATTGTATTTATTTGTAGGAATTGTATTTAATTAATTTATTGATAGTGTAGTGTTAGGTTTAATTGTAGATAATTGTAGGTAGTTTATTTATTTTATTTATTGATAGTGTAGTGTTAGGTTTAATTGTAACTTAGGTTAGGATTTATTTTACAGGTAATTTTGTAATTATTTTAACTAGGTAGCTATTAAATAGTTATTAACTATTTAATAGCTATTGTACCTGGTTAAAATAAATACAAAGTTACCTGTAAAATAAATATAAATCCTAAAATAGCTATAATATAATTATAATTTATATTGTAGCTATATTAGGGTTTATTTTACAGGTAAGTATTTAGCTTTAAATAGGAATAATTTATTTAATAAGAGTTAATTTATTTCGTTAGATTTAAATTATATTTAACTTAGGGGGGTGTTAGGGTTAGGGTTAGACTTAGCTTTAGGGGTTAATCCATTTATTACAGTAGCGGCGAGATTCGGTCATCAGATTAGGGGTTAATAATTGAAGTTAGGTGTCGGCGATGTTAGGGAGGGCAGATTAGGGGTTAATACTATTTATTATAGGGTTATTGAGGCGGGAGTGAGGCAGATTAGGCGTTAATAACTTTATTATAGTAGCGGTGCGGTCCGCTCGGCAGATTAGGGGTTAATAAGTTTAGGCAGGTGGAGGCAACATTGAGGGGGGCAGATTAGGGGTTAATAAATATAATATAGGGGTCGGCAGTGTTAGGGGCAGCAGATTAGGGGTACATAGGGATAATGTAGGTAGCGGCGGTTTACGGAGCGGCAGATTAGGGGTTAAAAAAATATGCAGGTGTCAGCGATAGCGGGGCTGCCGATTAGGGGTTAATAAGTGTAAGGTTAGGGGTGTTTAGACTCGGGGTACATGTTAGGGTGTTAGGTGCAGATGTAGGAAGTGTTTCCCCATAGTAAACAATGGGGCTGCGTTAGGAGCTGAACGCTGCTTTTTTGCAGGTGTTAGGATTTTTTTCAGCTCAAATGGCCCCATTGTTTTCTATGGGGGAATCGTGCACGAGCTCGTTTTTGAAGCTGGCCGCGTCCGTAAGCACCGCTGGTATCTAGAGTTGCAGTGGCGTTAAATTATGCTCTACGCTCCCTTTTTGGAGCCTAACGCACTGAAAACCCAGCCATTCTGTGAACTCTAAATACCAGTGGTATTTAAAAGGTGCGGGGGAAAAAAAAACACGCGTAGCTAACGCACCCCTTTGGCCGCCAAACTCTAAATCTAGCTGTAAAATAATATGGCCTAGATTTAGAGTTGGGCGGTAGCCGTCAAAACCAGCGTTAGAGGCTCCTAACGCTGGTTTTTACCGCCCTCTGGTATTTGGAGCCAGTCATTAAAGGGTCTAACGCTCACTTTACAGCCGCAACTTTTCCATACCGCAGATCCCCTCACGTCAATTGCGTATCCTATCTTTTCAATGGGATCTTTCTAACGCTGGTATTTAGAGTCGTGGCTGAAGTGAGCGTTAGAAATCTAATGACAAAACTCAAGCCGCAGAAAAAAGTCAGTAGTTAAGAGCTTTCTGGGCTAACGCCGGTTCATAAAGCTCTTAACTACTGTGCTCTAAAGTACACTAACACCCATAAACTACCTATGTACCCCTAAACCGAGGTCCCCCCACATCGCCGCCACTATATTTACATTTTTTAACCCCTAATCTTCCGCTCCGTACACTGCCGCCAACTACGTTATCCCTATGTACCCCTAATATGCTGCCCCTAACACCGCCGACCCCTATATTATATTTATTAACCCCTAATCTGCCCCCCACAACGTCGCCTCCACCTGCCTACACTTATTAACCCCTAATCTGCCGACCGGACCGTGCCGCTATTATAATAAGGTAATTAACCCCTAATTCGCCTCACTCCTGCCTCAATAACCCTATAATAAATAGTATTAACCCCTAATCTGCCCTCCCTAACATCGCCGACACCTAACTTCAAGCATTAACCCCTAATCTGCCGACCAGAGCTCACCGCTATTCTAATAAATTTTTTAACCCCTAAAGCTAATTCTAACCCTAACCCTAACACCCCCCTAACTTAAATATAATTTAAATCTAACAAAATAAATTAACTATTATTAAATAAATTATTCCTATTTAAAGCTAAATACTTACCTGTAAAATAAACCCTAATATAGCTACAATATAAATTATAATTATATTGTAGCTATTTTAGGATTTATATTTATTTAACAGGTAACTTTGTAATTATTTTAACCAGGTACAATAGCTATTAAATAGTTAATAACTATTTAATAGTTACCTAGTTAAAATAATTACTAAATAACCTGTAAAATAAATCCTAACCTAAGTTACAATTAAACCTAACACTACACTATCAATAAATACATTAAATAAAATACCTCCAATTACCTACAATTAAACCTAACACTACACTATCAATAGATTAATTAAATACAATACCTACAAATAACTACAATTAAATAAACTAACTAAAGTACAAAAAATAAAAAAGAACTAAGTTACAAAAAATAAAAAATATTTACAAACATTAGAAAAATATTACAACAATTTTAAACTAATTACACCTACTCTAAGCCCCCTAATAAAATAACAAAGACCCCTAAAATAACAAAATGCCCTACCCTATTCTAAATTAAAAAGGTTCAAAGCTCTTTTACCTTACCAGCCCTTAAAAGGACCTTTTGTGGGGCATGCCCCAAAGAATTCAGCTCTTTTGCCTGTAAAAAAACCATACAATACCCCCCCAACATTACAACCCACCACCCACATACCACTAATCTAACCCAAACCCCCCTTAAATAAACCTAACATTAAGCCCCTGAAGATCTTCCTACCTTATCTTCACCTCGCCGGGTATCACCGATCGGTCCTGGCTCCGAAATCTTCATCCAACCCAATCGGGGGCTGGCGATCCATAATCCTGCGGCTGAAGAGGTCCAGAAGACCGGCAACCATCTTGATCCAAGCTGCATCTTCTATCTTCATTCGATGAGGAACGGCTCCATCGTGAAGACCTCCAGCGCGGATCAATCTTCCTCCTCCGACGTCCAACTGAAGAATGACGGTTCCTTTAAGGGACGTCATCCAAGATGGCGTCCCTTGAATTCCGATTGGCTGATAGGATTCTATCAGCCAATCGGAATTAAGGTAGGAAAATTCTGATTGGCTGATGGAATCAGCCAATCAGAATCAAGTTCAATCCGATTGGCTGATCCAATCAGCCAATCAGATTGAGCTTGCATTCTATTGGCTGATCCGATCAGCCAATAGAATGCAAGCTCAATCTGATTGGCTGATCGGATCAGCCAATCGGATTGAAGTTGATTCTGATTGGCTGATTCCATCAGCCAATCAGAATTTTCCTACCTTAATTCCGATTGGCTAATAGAATCCTATCAGCCAATCGGAATTCGAGGGACGCCATCTTGGATGACGTCCCTTAAAGGAACCGTCATTCTTCAGTTGGACGTCGGAGGAAGAAGATTGATCCGCGCTGGAGGTCTTCACGATGGAGCCGTTCCTCATCGGATGAAGATAGAAGATGCCGCTTGGATCAAGATGTTTGCCAGTCTGGATCGCCTCTTCTTCCCGGATAGGATGAAGACTTTGGAGCCTCTTCTGGACCTCTTCAGCCGCAGGATTATGGATCGCCAGCCCCCGCTTGGGTTGGATGAAGATTTCGGAGCCAGGACCGATCGGTGATACCCGGCGAGGTGAAGATAAGGTAGGAAGATCTTCAGGGGCTTAGTGTTAGGTTTATTTAAGGGGGGTTTGGGTTAGATTAGGGGTAGGTGGGTGGTGGGTTGTAATGTTGGGGGGGGGGTATTGTATGTTTTTTTTTTACAGGCAAAAGAGCTGAATTCTTTGGGGCATGCCCCACAAAAGGTCCTTTTAAGGGCTGGTAAGGTAAAAGAGCTTTGAACTTTTTTTAATTTAGAATAGGGTAGGGCATTTTTTTATTTTGGGGGGCTTTGTTATTTTATTAGGGGGCTTAGAGTAGGTGTAATTAGTTTAAAATTGTTGTAATATTTTTCTAATGTTTGTAAATATTTTTTTTATTTTTTGTAACTTAGTTCTTTTTTTTTTTTTTGTACTTTAGTTAGTTTATTTAATTGTAGTTATTTGTAGGTATTGTATTTAATTAATGTATTGATAGTGTAGTGTTAGGTTTAATTGTAGGTAATTGTTGTAGGTATTTTATTTAATTTATTTAACTAGGTAAATATTACATTGTTATTAACTATTTAATAGCTATTGTACCTGGTTAAAATAAATACAAAGTTACCTGTAAAATAAATATTAATCCTAAAATAGCTACAATATAATTATAATTTATATTGTAGCTATATTAGGATTTATTTTACAGGTAAGTATTTATGCTCTACGCTCCCTTTTTGGTGCCTAACGCACTGAAAACCCAGCCCTTCTGTGAACTCTAAATACCAGCGGTATTTAAAAGGTGCTGGGGAAAAAAAGCACGCGTAGCTAACGCACCCCTTTGGCCGCCAAACTCCAAATCTAGCCGTATGGTTGCATAAGTGTGAACACCCTTTTATAACTGGGGATGTAGCTGTGTTTAGAATTAAGCAATCACATACAAAATCATGTTAAACAGGAGTCAGTACACACCTGTCATCATTTAAAGTGCCTCTGATTATCCCCAAATAAAGTTCAGCTGTTCTAGTTGGTCTTTCCTGACATTTTGTTAGTCGCATCCTACAGCAAAAGCCATGGTCCGCAGAGAGCTTCCAAAGCATCAGAAGGATCTCATTGTTAAAAGGTATCAGTCAGGAGAAGGGTACAAAAGAATTTCCAAGGCATTAGATATACCATGGAACACAGTGAAGACAGTCATCATCAAGTGAAGAAAATATGGTGCAACAGTGACATTACCAAGAACTGGATGTCCCTCCAAAATTGATGAAAAGACGAGAAGAAAACTGGTCTGGGAGGCTGCCAAGAGGCCTACAGCAACATTAAAGGAGCTGCAGGAATATCTGGCAAGTACTGGCTGTGTGGTACATGTGACAACAATCACCCGTATTCTTCATATGTCTGGGCTATGGGGTAGAGTGGCAAAATGGAAGCCTTTTCTTACAAAAAAAAACATCCAAGCCCGGCTAAATTTTGCAAAAACACATCTGAAGTTTCCCAAAAGCATGTTGCAAAAGGTGTTCTGGTCAGATGAAACCAAAGTTGAACTTTTTGGCCATAATTCCAAAAGATGTGTTTGGTGCAAAAACAACACTGCATATCACCAAAAAGAACACCATACCCACAGTGTAGCATGGTGGTGTCAGCATCATGCTTTGGGGCTGTTTTTCTTCAGCTGGAACTGGGGCCTTAGTCAAGGTAGAGGGAATAATGAACAGTTCCAAATACCATACAATATTGGCACAAAACCTTCAGGCTTCTGCTAGAAAGCTGAACATGAAGAGGAACTTCATCTTTCAGCATGACAACGACCCAAAGCATACATCCAAATCAACAAAGAAATGGCTTCACCAGAAGAAGATTAAAGTTTTGTGATGGCCCAGCCAGAGCCCAGACCTGAATCCAATTCAAAATCTGTGGGGTGATCTGAAGAGGGCTGTGCACAGGAGATCCCCTCGCATTCTGACAGATTTGAGTGTTTTTGCAAAGAAGAGTGGGCAAATCTTGCTGAGTCAAGATGTGCCATGCTAAAAAACTCATACCCAAAAGACTGAGTGCTGTAATAAAATCAAAAGGTGCTTCAATAAAGTATTTGTTTAAGGGTGTTCACACTTATGCAACCATATTATTTTAATTTTTTATTTTTATTTCCCTTTACCTAAAAGATTTCAGTTTGTTTCTCAATTGAGTTGTACAGTTTATAGGTCACATTAAAGGTGGAAAAAGTTCTGAAATTATTTATCTTTGTCTAATTTTTTTACATCACAGAAACCTGACATTTTAATAGGGGTGTGTAGACTTTTTATATCCACTGTATACATATATATATATATATATATATATATATATATATATATATATATATATATATATATATATATATATATATATATATATATATATATATATATATATACAAATAGAAGCAGGGAACCAGCACTCTTATTTTATCATCCAGCTGCCGGGGTGCACTTTCAAACAATCAAATATCAGCACAGCAAAGAAGGCACTCTCCATTTGAATAAATCGTTTAATGGTCCTGCAAGACTATCGGGATTATAAGCAGGAAATTGTACAGCAATTATCCGATGGTGATACATACAGACGGCTACCGGGCAACCCTACTGGATCCTTTAAAACAAGAATTGACAACTATCTGGAATGTCTTTACCAACAAGGCATTATTGATAAAGCCTTGAGGGATTACTTACAAGTTGGGCATCCTATTGTCCCTGTGATCTACACCCTACCGAAGATGCATAAAAATCCAATCACACCTCCAGGAAGACCAATTGTGTCAGCCAGGGGATCTATTTTACAACCCCTGGCTACTTTTGTAGACAGTATTCTGCAACCAATCGTGAGGCACACTGGTTCCTTTCTTTTGGACTCCATTGAGCTTATCCAGCTGTTGAAGACCTATCGTACATCTGGTGGAGGTGAGTTTCTGGTCACATTAGATGTGACCAGTTTATATACCGTGATTCCCCACGAACAGGGAATGGCTGCTGTTGTGTACCATCTTCTTAGACATCCTTATATTGGCCCTCCGGTTGATGTGATGTCTGAACTACTGGACTTCTGTTTAAGATGCAATTATTTCAAATTCGAGAGGGACTTCTTTCTGCAGATCTCAGGAACAGCGATGGGGTCCAATGTGGCCCCATCTTATGCGAATCTGTTTATGGCCCACTTTGAAACGGTTGCCACCACTGCTTTTGAAGATCCTAGAATAAGGTTATACCGACGTTACATAGATGATCTCTTCCTTATCTGGTGTGGTACAGAGGACGAGTTACTGGTGTGGTATTCAGAAGTAAACAAGGTGAATTCACAAATACAGTTTAAGATGACCTATGATGTATGTTACGGTTGCCTCCAGGCTGGCTGGAAGTTGGACCGTAGAAAAGGATGCTCCTAGCGCTCACCAAAGAATCATCAGCACCATAGTCAGCAATCCCTGTAGTGATATTAGCTGAAGCTGTCCCCTACAAACATGAGTCAAAGCTGCAAGTTAGAGGGACAGAAAATAGGTCTCCCGTGCTGGAGCACACAGCCTGCTTTTATTGAGGTCACATGCAAACAGGACACTCTCAGGGGGAGGCATAAAATCCCCCATCACACATTTGATATTAGATAGACACTCCCTTTGACAGGCCACAACATTTACTTCAGCAGATAACATTACACACAATAAAATAATGCAGTCCACCTTATCAATACTAGTCTGATTAGACAATGGGAAAGTTGATCACTAAACCTAATTAGAGCTAATCCCAGCAGACTTGTATTTAGAATAGGTTTCTTGAAGCTGAACAAAATTTAACTCTTAATGGCACACAATGAAACTGAACCAAGTGGGAGAAAGCCAGGGACAAGTCATTTCACAGGTCTGGGGACATAGTCTTAAAGGGGCATTGTTCATTAAAGTCACAATATGTCCCCAGATGGTTCTTAAAGGGCCACACACACCCAACAAAAGTCAATATGTCCTCAGGGGCACAATCTTCCAGGGGCCATAGTCATGAGGAAGGAGGCTGGCAAATAGGCTTCTCCAAAATCCAGGGAAGCAGGGCAATTTTTCATTTAAAGGGCCAGTTACAAACAGCAGTTTGTAACATATCTCCCCTTTTGGAGGGAGACTAACCAGGCACCTGACCTTCTGCCGGTCAGTGCCCAAGTTAGTCTCGCAACCCACCCACAAATAATCGCTAGCAGCAAAGTAGCCCCCCCACAATACGTAGTACTGGCCTGTAAGTTCCAGGTTGCAGGATGAAAGTGCAGCATCCTCGGCCTTCCTGGCGCAGCTGGGCAAATAGCTGATGGTACTTGGGGGGCAGAGGCCAGCGGCACTCTGCCCTGGTGCCAGCGCTTCTGCTGGGGTGAGGGGTTTGCAGGCCAGTCCTGTAACAAGGGGGTCTGTAGGGCAGAGGCCAGCAGCGCTCTGTTCTGATGCCAGCTCTTCTGCTGGGGGAATTGGGGCATAGTCCTGCCCGGTGGCAAAGGGAACGTGGGGGTCAGTGGGGGTTAACATCTCCACTGTTAACCCTGGGCCCAAGTTAGGAGTTAGCTGGGGAGGGGGAGATTGGCTTACCTCCTCCTCCTGATACTCCGGTGGCCGTTGGGAAGGGAGGTCGATGCTCTCCGCTTCCTGTGGAACATGCTGCGGCTGGGGAGAGAGACCGGTTGTCTCCTCTCCCTGGAAGGCACACTCCGGCTGGGGAGGGAGGTCGATGCTCTCCCCTCCCTGTAGCTGGGTCTGTCGCTGGGGATCTGGGCCGCCTGCCCAGCATCCCTGTAGGGCCCGGTAGAGAGACTGCGGTCCCATCTCCACCTGCCTGCTGGGGGTCCTCCCAGGACCAGTCTATGAGGCCTGCTGCCTCTGGTATCTCTGGCTGGGGAAGGGGACTGGTTGTCTCTTCCCTCTGCACGGTATACTGCCGCTGGGGAGGGAGGCCGCTGCTCTCCTCTCCCTGTAACTCTGGCTGCCGCTGGGAAGGGAGGTCGTTGCTCTCCGCTCCCTGTGACTCACTTTCTCGCTGGAGACCAGGTGTCCAGACCCTCAAACTCCACAGTTGGCGCTCAAAGGCTCGTGCCGCTTTGTTCTCCGTATCCAATTCCCGGATGATGCGACTGACTACCTCCTGTGCAGGGTCTGGACCATATCGGACTAGCCGCCTCTTTACCTCTGGAACGAAATCCGCGCCCTCATAGCGACGGATCAGGTTGAGGTGCTCTTCACAGGGTTCTGAATAGTGTCTTGTCAGCTCCATGCTGCTGTAGGTAGGGACGCTGCGCAGTGGCTAGCGTTGCCCTCAATAACTCTCCTACGATACCAGTGCTGTTGTGGTGCTGCTCCTTGCGCTAGGACGCCAATCCCACCGCTGCCGCCAAATGTTACGGTTGCCTCCAGGCTGGCTGGAAGTTGGACCGTAGAAAAGGATGCTCCTAGCGCTCACCAAAGAATCATCAGCACCATAGTCAGCAATCCCTGTAGTGATATTAGCTGAAGCTGTCCCCTACAAACATGAGTCAAAGCTGCAAGTTAGAGGGACAGAAAATAGGTCTCCCGTGCTGGAGCACACAGCCTGCTTTTATTGAGGTCACATGCAAACAGGACACTCTCAGGGGGAGGCATAAAATCCCCCATCACACATTTGATATTAGATAGACACTCCCTTTGACAGGCCACAACATTTACTTCAGCAGATAACATTACACACAATAAAATAATGCAGTCCACCTTATCAATACTAGTCTGATTAGACAATGGGAAAGTTGATCACTAAACCTAATTAGAGCTAATCCCAGCAGACTTGTATTTAGAATAGGTTTCTTGAAGCTGAACAAAATTTAACTCTTAATGGCACACAATGAAACTGAACCAAGTGGGAGAAAGCCAGGGACAAGTCATTTCACAGGTCTGGGGACATAGTCTTAAAGGGGCATTGTTCATTAAAGTCACAATATGTCCCCAGATGGTTCTTAAAGGGCCACACACACCCAACAAAAGTCAATATGTCCTCAGGGGCACAATCTTCCAGGGGCCATAGTCATGAGGAAGGAGGCTGGCAAATAGGCTTCTCCAAAATCCAGGGAAGCAGGGCAATTTTTCATTTAAAGGGCCAGTTACAAACAGCAGTTTGTAACAATGTACATACCATCGACTTCCTGGATTTAAGGATTTTCAAGGAGAACACAGGCATCAGCACAACCTTATACCACAAAGAAACTGACAGGAATTCATTACTGGATGCTACAAGCTGTCACCCTCCTAGTTTGAAAAAATCATTGTCAAGGTCACAGTTTAAGCGAGTGGTACGCAATAATAGTAATCAGGAAAGGAAGGAACAGCAACTACAGGAGATGTACAAGAAATTCACGGACCGTGGATATGGTTCTAAGTATCTTGTCCAATCACTAATGGAAGCATCAGGGCTTACACAGGAACAGGCACTCACTAAGGTGGAGAGAGATAAGAGTGAGAAGAAAATGATTTTTACCACCATCTTTTCACCTGAAAAACTACAGTTCTCCAATATTTTGAGGGAACATTGGGAAATTTTGGAGAGTGACAAAACATTACCCTTTGCATCCTGTGTGTCACCACTGGTTGGGTTCAAGCGTGGAAGATCACTGAAAGATATGCTATTGAGACCTGACAACAGTGACAGTTATATGCCTAGTACATGGTTAAAAACCACGAAAAAAGGTTGCTTCCGCTGCAGTGGTTGCACTACCTGTGGTGGGCTAACCCAGAGTAGCACATTCCAACATCCATGGTCTAATAAGAAATACCACATCCTGCATAGGGTTACTTGTACAACCACGTATATTGTGTATTTTTTTTTTTTTATATATTTATTTTTATTGAGGAAGAAAAACAGGGAAGAAAAATTAAAGCACTACATCGCTGCTGCACATACAGCCAGCAAGAACATATGATAAAAATACAAATAAACATTAGGGTTACAACAGTGTAAGACATTCAAATTATAGTAGTGCACATATAATAAAACATTTCTAAATCAACCTCAGCTTTTTTTTTAACTTTGACAAGTAATATTAACCATCCATGGAACTAAAGAAAAACTTGCGAGATATAGGATGTAATGAATTCTATGTAGAATAGTAAGATGTGATGCAAACTCCCCTAGTAATTGTTGGGATCAATATAATAGCTTTCGAACTGACAAGTAAAGGTATGTTTAGGCTTTGTTCAATTCTCTATGCTCTGTGTGGTTTTTAATGAGGTCCCTAAAAAAATTATTTAAAAGTGAGGGCTTAGATGAGAAGGGCTAATGATCAGACCTGCTGATCTGAGTAGAGAAGATAGATCCTAGTATATAACGTAATGAAAAAGAGAGTAAGAGCTAGGGGAGCAGAAAGAGTTGCGGTATAGGCAAGAGAAACCGCACTGTTAGTTCTCCTGATGTCGGGAGACTCTTTACTTTGGGGGGGAGGTTGTAAAATAGACGTGGCAACTAGTAGGGGTAATAAGAAAGCAAGAGCTAACTTATAATTAGGGTATAATAGGACTTACATGGGAGTGAGCTTAACTATGTGACATACGCTTGAAGAGAAAGAAGCACAAAACTAGTTATATAGGGCTAAAGAAAAAAAAACAAACTCTTGCAAGTCCCTCACAAACAAAGGATGCTGTTGGGTCTGTTGTGCTATATCCGTGTATATTTGGATGAAATTATGACATATGTACATTCGGGAAATAGTAGGAGACTGAAGTTTCCTTAAAATGGGCTAATGGTGCTTCAGAATAAAAAGAAAGGATTTGGCTTTAATCTCTATGACTGCTAAATTGTCATTATCTATTCTAAAACCATATATGTTGGTGTAGTTATGTCATGTCTGCGTACAGATTGATAGAATCAAGCTATGTGTAGCTTCAAGATGTAACCTAGGACTATATTTCCCTCTCAACATGATAGCGTAGTTTCAGTGTGAAGTTAGGAGACCTGCTGTCAGGGTACGGGCCCTATACCCCACAACAGGAGCGTGTGTAAACAATGCAATAGTGTTAGCGTGAGAGGCAGTACTTAGAACACCTAGCAGGATAGCCGCTCTCTGAACAAGCCATAATTCCCATAATAGAGTTTTCAGCAATAAAGTAGGAGTTAATAATCCTAAGTATACCTAAATAAAGTAGGATATAGGAGAACATGATATGGCTCTATATGCTCTATAACACAACTGACCTCAGGGGTTGGTCTAAATGGAACTTACACTATACGTTTTGTGAAGGTATATTTGACAAACATTCAGCGGAGAGAGCTTGCCCAAAAATAATGTAACTATAACCGAGTACAGTAGTAAATAAGACTATGCATTATTCATATAAACAGGAATAACAAACACGTGACAGCCATGGGGCTCAATAAACAGTAAGTACTTTAGCAACATAAGAAGCAGAGTAAAAATAAAATAAGAGAAAAAAAACATTGCAACATGACTCACAGCTCTGAGTTAGAGAAAAAAGTCACATATAGGGCACAGAAAAAAGGATATATTAAGTGCGCTTAATAGGGTTAAATCAGTTCGTTGGAGATTAATATAACATTTTACTTGTGGTGGTATTAGCTGTACTCCACAAAGAACAGTATGCAAAAATAATAACCCATGCTTATTCTGAGGAGTTCCGTTGACTAAGTCGGAGCCCATAGCGCTGCAGAAATAAAAGCAACAAAGAGAGGCCTCCAGGGTCCCATCGCGTTGTCAATAGCGTGCGCCCCAGTACCAACCAGTAATGGCCCGTATACAGTGAACTCCAACTTCGGTGTGGCCGATAGTCCCGCCATGGTATGGAAGCACTTCTCTGCCCACAAGACCAAAATTCAAAAGCTCTCATCTGACCTGATCCAATGCGGAGGGCAGGTAGAGTCCGGAAGGGAAAGATGTCCAAGATCCAAGGATCATGTCTTATTGCTAACTTGCCAGGTAGCGTGGTGTGTTCGCGATTGCCACTGTGAAGACCTCCGGGGCGATAGATAACCGGGCTTGTATAATTAGGCGTAGTATCATCTGACTTCTTTGAGCATGCCAACCAGGGCTTAGACAGCGCTCCCTCTGAGCATAGGCATTTCAAGTAAGGTTCCTCGATCCATTTTATCTCCAGCTGGCTTTCATCTTCCTCAACCGATCCCCCCACAGGCTTAATTGCGCTAGTAACATCAGCGGCCGCCACAGGACACATGATAGTCGCCATTGTATGCAGTGCATCAATTTTTTTTATGTTCTCACCCATGCTCGCATAGTGCGGGTTGTTTAGGTCAGTTTGTGTCTTCTCTGCGAAGCTTTCAATCAGGGTCAGAACCTGGCGGTAAAAGTCCTCCATGGCTGAATATTTAATGTCGGGGCCTACTCAGAGCGGGCTGTGACTGTAGGATCCACAATCTCGGCCAACATATGCTGTCCAAAGTTCGGAAACTCCTCAAATGGGTTCCGTATAGAGTGTTCTGCTCAATGGAGGTCTTAAATTTAGCATTAAGCTGAATTTTATTGCTTTTATCCCCAAGTAAAATTATGTTCCTCTGGAGCTCATGAAATGTGCGACTGTTCCCTGTAGTGGCTAGCTCCGCCCCCCCACGTATATATTGTGTATTTACTACATTGTCCGTGTGGTAAATTTTACGTGGGTAAGACCCAGGATGATCTCAGGACGAGGATGGCGAACCACCTGTCAGCGATTCGGCTGGCAATTAAGGATGGTGATTCAGATCAACCGGTGGCTCACCACTTCAGTACCAGTGGCCATTCTGTATCTGACCTTCGATATATCATCATAGACCACGTTCCACGCAATCCTAGGGGGGGTGACAGGGGCAGGCGTCTACTACAACGGGAGTCCCAGTGGATTTTTAATCTGGAGACTATGTCCCCAAAGGGGCTGAATGTCCAGTTGGACTACCAATGTTTCTTGTAAAAATTGTAGTGGATGTATGCCCACTGCCTCCTTCATAGTAATATGAGAGCTAAAGCTAATATGAATATGTACGTCCACGGCTGCAATGAATATATGCAGTGAAATTTTAGTACAGTGGATGATCTTTAAAGCTGGGTTCCACATTTATAGTAAAGTAGCTGCTTAATTGAGGATGTCTATCAGGTATTGAAGATGATAGATTGGGGGGTGCTTCATGGTAAAGTAACACTTCCTTGTGTTCAATTTCTTTTAGTCTGTGAAAGGGGTACTGTACTAATGGTTTTGACTATGTACTTAAGTCCAGTTGGGGGCATGAGTTTAACACATGAAGAGTATTGTCAGCATGCACAGGCAACCCCTCTATGTAAATATGAAGATAAGTTCTCGCATAAAGTTGTGCAGGGATTAGAATATAAGAAAACATTATATGTGTAACTTGTGAAGAAAGCATGGGGGGTAGGTACGATCTGTGCAAATTACAGTATGCTTAGTGTAAGGTAGAAATATCGATATGCAACACAGTACCATCTTTAGTTATTTTACTATATTGCTGCATTAGTTTGTGTTATGTTGATTTTCACTTTCGCTTTTTATTTGGTAGTTGGTCCCCGTCGGCTCTCCTTAGTTCCGGGCACGCATGCGCAGTTGCGCTACACGGAAGCTGGGAGTCTGATGGCGGTGTGTCACGGTGAGGGTAAGTAGTTATTTAAGTTGTGTTGTGATTAATGTCTGTAAGTGGTCTGAGGACGGGGCAGACCCCGAAAACGTTTACCATTAAACGATTTATTCAAACGGAGAGTGCCTTATTTGCTGTGCTGATATATATATATATATATATATATATATATACACGATGAAGGAAGGCACTCGCTGGTCTTTTCATCAAAACTTTATTTAGCGTGACGTTTCGGGGACACACTCCCCTTCCTCAGACAAAATATATATATATATATATATATATATATATATATATATATATATGCTTATATACATATACAGGTATATTTACACATTATTGCCCATTACTGTGTGTTACCTGTAAATGTATATATATACTTATATACATATACAGGTATATTTACACATTATTGCCCATCACTGTGTGTTACCTGTAAATAAATATATATGCTTATATACATATACAGGTATATTTACACATTATTGCCCATTACTGTGTGTTACCTGTAAATAAATATATATGCTTATATACATATACAGGTATATTTACACAGTATTGCCCATCACTGTGTGTTACCTGTATATATATATATATGCTTATATACATATACAGGTATATTTACACAGTATTGCCCATCACTGTGTGTTACCTGTATATATATATATATGCTTATATACATATACAGGTATATTTACACATTATTGCCCATTACTGTGTGTTACCTGTAAATAAATATATATGCTTATATACATATACAGGTATATTTACACAGTATTGCCCATCACTGTGTGTTACCTGTATATATATATATATATATATGCTTATATACATATACAGGTATATTTACACAGTATTGCCCATCACTGTGTGTTACCTGTATATATATATATATATATATATATATATGCTTATATACATATACAGGTATATTTACACATTATTGCCCATTACTGTGTGTTACCTGTAAATAAATATATATGCTTATATACATATACAGGTATATTTACACAGTATTGCCCATCACTGTGTGTTACCTGTAAATAAATATATATGCTTATATACATATACAGGTATATTTACACAGTATTGCCCATCACTGTGTGTTACCTGTATATATATATATATGCTTATATACATATACAGGTATATTTACACAGTATTGCCCATCACTGTGTGTTACCTGTATATATATATATATGCTTATATACATATACAGGTATATTTACACAGTATTGCCCATCACTGTGTGTTACCTGTATATATATATATATGCTTATATACATATACAGGTATATTTACACAGTATTGCCCATCACTGTGTGTTACCTGTATATATATATATATGCTTATATACATATACAGGTATATTTACACATTATTGCCCATCACTGTGTGTTACCTGTATATATATATATATATGCTTATATACATATACAGGTATATTTACACAGTATTGCCCATCACTGTGTGTTACCTGTATATATATATATATGCTTATATACATATACAGGTATATTTACACAGTATTGCCCATCACTGTGTGTTACCTGTACATGTATATATATGCTTATATACATATACAGGTAAATTTACACATTATTGCCCATCACTGTGTGTTACCTGTATATATATATATATATATATATATATATATATATATATATACTTATATACATATACAGGTATATTTACACATTATTGTATATATATATATATATATATATATATATATATATATATATATATATATATATATATATATATATATATATATATATATATATATATGCTTATATACATATACAGGTATATTTACACATTTTACACATTTTTGTTACCTGTGTATGTATATATATATATATATATATATATATATATATATATATATATATATATACAGGTATATTTATTTATTTGTGTTACCTGTATATATATATATATTCCGATATATAAACACATAAATATATATGTATATACACATAGTAACACATAAATATATATGTATATAAGCATATAAACATATAAATATAGTTGTATATACACATATAAATACATACATTTTTATGTATATAGTCATATAAACACATAAATATATATGTATTTACACATATAAACACATAAATATATATGTATATAGTCATATAAACACAAATATATTTGTATATACACATATAAACACATAAATATATATGTATATAGTCATATAAACACATAAATATGTATGTATATAGTCATATAAACACATAAATATATATGTATATAGTCATATAAACACATAAATATATATGTATTTACACATATAAACACATAAATATATTTGTATATATACATATAAACACATAAATATATATGTACTGTATATAGTCATATACACACATAAATATGTATGTATATAGTCATATAAACACATAAATAAATATGTATATACACATATAAACACATAAATATATATGTATATAGTCATATAAACACATAAATATATTTCTATATACACATATAAACACATAAATATATATGTATATAGTCATATAAACACATAAATATATATGTATATAGTCATATAAACACATAAATATATTTCTATATACACATATAAACGCATAAATATTTATGTATATAGTCATATAAACACATAAATATGTATGTATATAGTCATATAAACACATAAATATATATGTATATAGTCATATAAACACATAAATATATATGTATTTACACATATAAACACATAAATATATTTGTATATATACATATAAACACATAAATATATATGTACTGTATATAGTCATATAAACACATAAATATGTATGTATATAGTCATATAAACACATAAATAAATATGTATATACACATATAAACACATAAATATATATGTATATAGTCATATAAACACATAAATATATTTCTATATACACATATAAACACATAAATATATCTGTACTGTATATAGTCATATAAACACATAAATATATATGTATATACACATATAAACACATAAATATATTTCTATATACACATATAAACACATAAATATATCTGTACTGTATATAGTCATATAAACACATACATATATATGTATATAGTCATATACATATACAGTATATTGACAGAGAACACACAGTTCCCATAGACAGCAATGTAAAGTTCCATTTGTTTTCTAATACCCCACTCCAACCAACTTTAGACCACCAAAACTGCCTAGTGTAGTTGTTTTTATTTTATTTTTATTTTTTGGAGGGCATTTGCGACAATTTTAGAAAATTAAACCACGGTAGCAGTAACCAGACACTTGTAAATTTGCCTAGTTACGGGCACACAATAATTTAGCGCTCCACTTTAAATCTGGCCCTTAATGTATTTTTTATGTATTTTGTGACACTTTTTTTTTTGGCGAAACAGTTAGTCATTCTAGCATAAATCGTGATTGCTCACGCGCATTCGCACTAACTTTCAACTTGTAATGCGAGCACTAAGCCCGATGCGCACAAAGACCTAAGATAAAGCCCTTTTGTGTAACTGTAACTGGCACGTAGGGCTCTGTTACTTGCTGATGTATAGTGAATTGAACTTTCTAGAGACATTAAAGCCTCTGAGATTAACTGATCAGTAATTATGAATCAGAATAACATAACTTTTTCCTTTCTATTTTTACTTTTGCCAACAAAATGCTTTCTTATTCACTTTACCTGAACATAGGGAATTCACATTTGGCTAAAGTATTTCAATTAAGTCAAACAGCACTTCTAATAAACTAAAATATATTTGTTAAGGAAGTCAATTAATAGCCACATTGGCCTTTAGTTATCATTGTCTGTCGGACTTGATCCGACAGAGCGGATCAGGTCCGACAGACATCGCTGAATACAGCGAGCAATACGCTCGCCGTATTCAGCATTGGACCAGCAGCTCACCGCTAGACCGCTGCTCCATAACTTGTGTTTCTGGCGAGTCTGAAGACTCGACAGAAACACGACCCACAAGCTCGTTACGAAGCTTGATAAATGGGCCCTATAATCTACATAAATTCTTTAGTATGTTATTACTGGATAGAAGATACAGAGAAAGGAAAATATGGAGTTTGAAATTGTCTCTCTACACAGATGAGGAGAAAATGTCCCTTGTTTGCCAGCCTGGGCTCAGGTGGATGGTAATTGAGCAACTAATGTGCAGCCTCGCAGAGGTGCGTGGGAGCAACATTCGCAGACTGATGTGTGTGATTACTGTTTGTAATCTTGCTATATGAGCAGTGACTGAGAGATTCAGAGGAAGGGCTTGTAGATCTATACAGCCATAAGGGAAATTATCCCATTGTGAAAAAAAAACCTAAATCACTGGCCTGGCTGCGCTTTCAAACATATAATCAGGATGGCGTCGTTTTATTGTAGTTATATACATGTAGCAATTTATAACCACTTAGCAAAATGAAAACAGTAAACCACAATGTAACCATGGTAAAAAAAGAGACAAAGTTATAGGATTTAAAAAAAAAAAAAAGAACTGAAAGAGAAGATGGAAAAAGATAATGATCAAAACATGACACTGTTGAGACAAAGTAGGTTATAATGTGAGTGAATGAAAGCCATAGGTTGTGTGATAGATGAAAACTTGTTAGAGCTGTGGAAAAAACAAAGGAAATGGCCTGCTCTGTATTAATTGAACATTTTTACAGTAAAAACATTGACCCGGATTACAAGTTGTGCGGTAAACCTGTTGACTACACACCGCGTGCTATGGGGCTGAAACGCTATTTCCATAGTGCCGCCATTACAAATCACCATAAAACTTTCTCTTCACATGCGGTATGGTGCGGTAAGCTGCATACCACACAAATAATAACTTCCAACGCACTTGTGCACTTATTCCCCCATAGAGATTAATGTAGGAAAAAAACCTTACACCTGCGATTACGAAATCATCTTTGCATTTTTGCATTCCTCATTGAAGTCTATGGAAAAAAGAAAGTTTTACAAAAACCTTACACCCTAACATAAGACCCTAGTCTATTAACCCCTAAACCGGCGTCCACCCACATCATGACTACTAAAATAAAGCTATTAACCCCTAAACCACCGTCCCACCATATCATGACTACTAAAATAAACCTATTAACCCCTAAACTGCCATCCCCCCATATTGCAACTACCTAACTATTAACCCCTAAACCTAACAACCCCTAAGTTTAAATTAAACTTACAATATGCTAACTACCTTAAAATAAATAAAAACTTACCTGTGAAAAAAATACCAAAATTAAAAAACCTACATTACCAAAAATAAAAAAAATACATTACCAGAAATAAAAAACCTACATTACTAAAAATAAAAAAACCTAACATTACAAAAAAAAAAAATCTAAAATTACACAAAATCAAAAAAGCAAACATTAGAGAAAATAACAAATTAAATTATCAAAAATAAATACCCCACATTAAAAAAAAACCCAACACAAAATGAAAAATCCCTAATCTCTTTATAAATTACCAAAAGACCTAAAATTTAAAGCTCTTTGCAAATAAAATAAATCAATTACCCAATAATATCACTACAACTCCATACCTCTCAAAATAAAAAAAACTAACTAATAAAAAAACAAAATCTACCCATTGCCCCGAAAAGAGCATTAGGATGGACATTGCACTTAAAAGGGCATTCAGCTCTTTTTGAACCCATATAAAATAAAAAAATCTAATTTAAAAAAAAAAAAATCCCACTCCAAAATAAAAAAAACTAACACTAACCCCAAAACACGTACTAACCATTGCTGAAGTCCGGCGCTCCATCTTCATCCAGTTTCATGTATTGTAGATCCATCTTCTAACTTCTTGGCGGAGGCGTGGAGGCAAAGCGGTCAGCAGATGTGGAGTAATCAGCGGAGTGGAGATCATCAGCGGCATGGAGGTCCTCTTCAATCGATCGTCCGCCACACACTAAAGATTAAATGCAAGGTACCCCTTTTATATGGGGGTAACCTTGCATTCCTAGTGGCTGAAAATTTCAAATCACCCTACATGTTTAACAATGTTTGTGTGTTGTATAGTATGACTGGGTTCATCCTTATGTATTACAATGTTTGTGTCTTGTATTGTATGACTGGGATCACCCTCATGTATAACAATATGTGTGTTTTATAGTATGACTGGGTTTTACCTCATCTATAACAATGTTTGTGTGTTGTATAGTATGACTGGGTTCACCCTCATCTATAACAATGTTTGTGTGTTGTATAGTATGACTGGGTTCACCCTCATCTATAACAATGTTTGTGTGTTGTATAGTATGACTGGGTTCACCCTCATGTATAACAATGTTTGTGTGTTTTATAGTATGACTGGGTTTTACCTCATCTATAACAATGTTTGTGTGTTGTATAGTATGATTGGGATCACCCTCATGTATAACAATGTTTGTGTGTTTTATAGTATGACTAGGTTAACCCTCATGTATAACAATGTTTGTGTGTTGTATAGTATGACTGGGTTCACCTCATGTATAATAATGTTTGTGTGTTGTATAGTATGACTGGGTTCACCCTCATGTATAACAATGTTTGTGTGTTTTATAGTATTACTGGGATCACCCTCATGTATAATAATGTTTGTGTGTTGTATAGTATGATTGGGATCACCCTCATGTATAACAATGTTTGTGTGTTTTATAGTATTACTGGGATCACCCTCATGTATAATAATGTTTGTGTGTTGTATAGTATGACTGGGTTTTACCTCATGTATAACAATGTTTGTGTGTTGTATAGTATGACTAGGTTAACCCTCATGTATAACAATGTTTGTGTGTTTTATAGTATGACTAGGTTCACCCTCATGTATAACAATGTTTGTGTGTTGTATAGTATGACTGGGTTCATCCTGATGTATAACAATATTTGTGTGTTGTATAGTATGACTGGGTTCACTATCATGTATAAAAATGTTTGTGTGTTGTATAGTATGACTGGGTTCACCCTCATGTATAACAATGTTTGTTTGTTGCATAGTATCACTGGGTTCACCCTCATGTATAACAATGTTTGTATGTTTTATAGTATGACTGGGTTCACCCTCATGTGTAATAATGTGTAATGCTCATGGGATATTTCCCTATCAGACCAAACTTGGCCAGTAGTCTTCTAATCCCGGAGTCAAGTGGAAGGATAAGGTAATATCTCAGAACAAGAGAACAGATAATTAAATGAGGTAAGCGGTACTCACAGCAGAGAAGGCAATCCTTCATGGCAGGAGAGTAGTCAGGCAAGAAGGGTTCAGCAACAACAAGGCAGTCCTTCACAGCACCAGAGGGATTAATTGGAGAGTAGTCAGGCAAGCAGAGTTTGGCAACAACAAGGCAATCCAGAGAACCAGCAGTTCAGCGGTTAAACAGAAGAATGGTCAGACACAAGCAGGGTATAGCAACAGTAAGGCAATCAGCAGTTCAGGGGTTAATCGCAGAGTTGTCACAGACAGGCAGAGTTCAGCATCAATAAGGCAATCAGCAGTTCAGGGGTTAATCAGTAGAGTGGTCACAGACAGGCAGAGTTCAGCATCGATAAGGCAATCAGCAGTTCAGGGGTTAATCATTAGAGTGGCCACAGACAGGCAAATTTCAGCATCAATACGGCAATCAGCAGTTCAAGAACAATAACACTAGCACCTAGGGAGCAAAAGACAACCTATACTTGAGCACAGAGGAAAGAAATCCTCGAACTTACATAGGCGTAGATCTACGCCAAAAAAGGGCCCCCAGGTGATCCGTCTGGCATCAGAATGGAAGTGGTGTCCATGGCAACATCCATGGCAACAGGAGCAGCAACACAGAAGCCGGTAGGAGCGGCGTGACATAGCTCCCTACTCAAGGGTTTCTGCCGGAAACCAGAATAGGCTTCAAAGGGTGAGCAACATGGAACTTGGAGACCAAAGATGGAGCGTGCACATCATGGGCAGGAACCCAGCAACGCTCTGCCACAGAGTAACCCTTCAAGTGCACAAGGTATTGGAGTTGCCTGCGTTTGATTTTGGATTCCAGGATTCTAGCAACCTCGTACTCTAGTTCCCCATGAATCAGGAGTGGAGGAGGAGGACTTCTGAGTTGAGAATATTTGTGATGTAAGGTTTGAGCAGAGAGATGTGAAAGACCGGATGCATGTGTAAGACCTTAGGCAAGGCCACTCTATAGGCAACAGGAGAAAGTCTTTTGAGGACTTTATAAGGGCCAATAAACCAAGGTCTTAATTTGTGAGAAGGTTAACATAAGCAAATATGTTGGGTAGAGACCCAGACACAATCACCTGCAGAAAAGGCACAAATACTAGCTTGAAGATGGTCGACAAACCTCTTGTTTCTGGAGACGGTTGAGTGTAACAGAGCGTATTCATTGCCAATGGGTAGAGAGGTCAGTGAAGCGACGTTCTGCTGCAGGGACTCCTGTGGACTGAGCGGAAAAAGGAAAAACAGGAGGTTGATAACCAGCTGCAGCCTGAAAAGGAGAGCATCGTAAAGAAGAATGCCAATGACTGTTCTTTGCCAGTTCAGCTAGGGGCAACAATTCAGACCAATTGGTATGCTGTGAATTGACATAAGCTTTGAGTTAGGCTTCACGATCCTGATTTGTTCTCTCAGTCTGCCCGTTAGTCTGGGGATGATAGCCAAAGGATAAAGAAACAGTGGTTCCAAGCAATTTGTAAAAGCTTCTCCAAAAAGTAGAAACAAATTGATGTCCTCTCTCAGAGACTATGTTGACGGGTATACCATGGAGTCGTACCACGTGTAACAGAAAGAGACTCGACAATTGGGCTGTAGGTAGTTTGGGTAAGGGTACAAAGTGAGAATCGATCCACCACAACCCAGATGACTGTATGAGTAGCTTTCTACGCAGCACACATTATATTACCACTGAAAAGATAGAAGATTATTATACTAATTTATTTTATCATCACACCTTGAACTTATTATTGGTATTCTTTACCCCAACTAAAAGATAGAAGATTATTATATTATTTTATTTTATTTTACCATCACACCTCATATAAGATTTAATATTGGTATTCTCTACCCCAACTAAATATAAATTAATGCAAAGGTCTTAAGTTATATACATTTCCAGATTGCGGTTCAGCGCCCCTTCCTACCCCACTATAATTTCTTTTTTTCAAAAACTTTAGGTGTAGTCACTTGTGAGAAGACTACACTAGTGAAGGAGGCTATATCTGGAGTGAGTTAGATTGTTCAAATTACCCTATCAGAAGGAGGGAGGTCAACAACAAAATCCATGGCTATGTGTGTCCATGGTTATGTGGGTATGGACAATGGTTGAAGCAGGCCATGAGGTAAGGATTGGGGAGTGTTATTAACAGCAAGCCTAGACATACTCCGGAGAGTCTGACTTCATGGTAGGCCACCAAACGTGTCGGGAAAGGAGTTTAAAGGTTCTTGTCAAACCAGGATGACCTGATAGCTTGCTATCATGAGCCCAGAATAGCACAGGAGTGCAAAGGTTTGGAGGAACATAAAGGATCTCAGGATCTGCAGGGACTTCAGAACGTTTTCTTTACTGGACATTTTGCAGTCTTTGATGAAGAGAAGTGTTAAGTTGAACAACCAAACAGGAGGGAGAAATGATGTGTTCGATAGGAGCTTCAGAAGAGTCATTAGACTGAGGAAACTGACAGGAAAGCACATCAGCCTTTTTATTCTTGGCCCCAGGAAGGTAAGAGACTATGCTAACCTTACTTTATACCAGTTCCACTACTCCATTTCTATCCCCTGAACCCCCTTAGCATATAAGCCTAAGAGCCCAGCTGTTTGTAGATCACCTTCTTAAGAGTGGATTACAACAGTGCAACTCTTGGCAGGGCCCTCTACCCACTTTATCCCTTAATTGTTTTATACTCCCCTTTGTTTATAGTGCTGAGGAATCTGTTGGCGCTCTACAAATAACCGATAATAATAATAATGAAGTTAAAATGAGAAAAGAACAAGGCCCACCTGGCCTGTCAAGAATTGAGTCGATGAGTAGTCTATAGGTACGTGAGGTTCTTGTGATCTGTGAGGATTTGAATGGGGTTGGCAGTACTCTCCAACCAATGTCGCTACACAGCAAGGGCTATCTTAATGTCTAGGAGCTCACGATTCCCCACATCATAGTTCCTTTCTGCAGGGGTAAAATGTTTAGAAAAAAAGGCTGCAGGATGCGACTTGGAGGTAGAAGGGTCCCTCTGAGTTAGGACAGCACCAGCTCCTATTTCAGAGGCATCAACCTCTAAAGTGAACTGCAGGTCAAGGTCAAGGTGATGTAGCACAGGAGGAGTACAAAAGGCCTTCTTTAGATGAGAAAAAGCATCCACAGCTATTGGAGGTCAACTATTGCAATCTTTGTTTCGTTTGGTCAGTGAGTGGGGCAACGATTCTGGAGAAGTTATTTATGAACTTGCGATAATAGTTGGAAAACCCCAAGAATCTCTGTAGTTCCTTCAATGTGGTGTGTTGAGGCCATTCTAGAACTGCGGTTAGCTTAGTAGGATCCATGGCAAAACCTTCTTTTGAGATAACATATCCATGGAACTGAATCTGGATTTGATAGAATTTGCACTTCTCCAACTTGGCTGCCAGAGAATTGTTTCTGAGACAAAGAAGTACCTGTTTCACATGCTCATGATGCTCTTTCAGGGTGGTGAAGAATATGAGGATGTCATCCAAATAGACAATGACAGTACGATTAAGGTGGCCTCAGAAGATATCATTGACAAAAGATTGAAAGACAGCAGGAGCATTGCACAGCCCAAAATAAATTACTAAATATTCATAGTGCTCAGATCTTGTGTTGAAGGCAGTTTTCCATTTATGTCCTGGGAATATACGAATGAGATTATCCACCCCCTGAAGATCTAGTTTTGTAAAGTAACAATCATTTCAGAGTGAATCATATAGTTCAGTGATTAAGGGAATAGGATAACGGTTCTTAGTAGTTATGGTGTTCAGGGCTCTGTAGTCAATGCAGGGTCTCAAACCACCATCCTTCTTACTGACAAAAAAGAAACCAGCCCCAGCAGGAGAGGAGGAAGTTCAAATAATGCCTTTAGCTAAGTTCTCTTGAATATATTCCTCCATGGCCTTGGTTTCAGCCTTGGAGATTGGTTAAGTCCTTCCTTTAGGAAGTGGAGCTCCAGGAAAAAGGTTGATTTTGCAGTCGTAAGGGCAGTGAGGTGGTAGCACATTAGCTGCTTTCTTTTCAAACACTTCCATATATTTAACATACACAGAGGGAAGAGTACAAGAAGTCTGAAGGTTGACTATAAGAGTTTGATGCAATGGAGTAACCTTAGTCAGGCAGGAGTGAAAACAGGATTTACCCCAGGAAGCCAACTGTCCCTCAGTCCAGTCGAATTGAGGATTGTGTTTACGCAACTAGGGAAGACCAAGGATAACTGGTTGTGCAGAAGAATGGCTGACACCGAACTGTAACTGTTCAGAATGTAAGACTCCCACAGTCATGGTTAAAGGTGCTGATTCAAAATGGATTAAGCCTGATCCAAGGGGTGTGCCATCCATAGTGGTTATCCTGAGACATTGTTTTTCTGCAGAAGAGGCAAACCTGCTTGGATCATGAAATGGTGATCTAGGAAATTTCCAGCTGCCCCCACATCAACAGACCTGTATGTAAACAGAGTTCTGAAGAAAGGTGAGGGTAATAGGTACAAAGATCTGAGATGAGTGAGGGGAATTAGTAGTGGCCATGCTTAGAGGTACCCCACTTTTATCCTCTAAGTGTTGGCTTTTCCTGGCCGTATATCACAGTTCTTTAGTTGATGTGAATCGGAACCACAATAAAAGCATAGTCTCAACCTCCTTCTTCTCTGTCTTTCAGATTCAGAGGACTTAAGGGAAGAGAGATCCATATGTTCCTTCTCAGCGGTAACTGGAGGTGTAGGAGAGGTAGAGGGCAGTCTAGTGGCTAGACGGGTAGGAGAATTCAGAGTAATACACAGTTCTAAAAAGTCATCCAGGGTAGATGGAACATCACGATAAGTGAGCTTGTCCTTGATGCATTCATGTAGCACTCTCCGGAATGCCGCCTTGAGAGCACTGCAATCCCAACTGGTCTCATGTGCCAAGGTGCAAAATTCAATGGCGTATTGTGCCACAGATCTATTACCCTGATGGAGAGTCAGACCAAACTTGGCCAGTAGTCTTCTTATCCCGGTGTCAAGTAGAAAGATAAGGATATATCCCAGAGCAAGAGAACAGATCATTAAATGAGGTAAGCGGTACTCACAGCAGAGAGGACAATCCTTCACGGCACCAGAAGGGTTAACAAGAAATTAGTCAGGCAAGCATAGTTAAGCAACAACAAGGCAATCCTTCATGGCACCAGAGGGGTTAATTGGAGAGTAGTAAGGCAAGCAGAGCTCGGCAACAACAAGGCAATCCAGAGAACCAGCAGTTCAGGGGTTAATCAGTAGAGTGGTCACAGCAGACAGAGTTCAGCATCAATAAGTCAATCAGCAATTCAGGGGTTAATCAGTAGAGTGGTCACAGAAAGGCAAAGTTCAGCATCAATAAGGCAATCAGCAGTTCAAGAACAATAACAATAGCACCCAGGGAGCACTAAACAACCTATACTTGAGCGAACTTATATAGGCGCTGTTCCACGCCAAAAGAGGGCACCCAGGTGATCCGGCCAGCATCAGAATGGAAAAGGCGTGCGGCGATGACATCATCGCCACATGCCCACAGGAACCGCCACTTCCATGGCAATGGCCATTGCAACAGGAGCGGCAACACAAAAGCCGGCAGGAGCGGTGTGACACAATGTCTGTGTGTTGTATAGCATGACTGGGATCATCCTCATGTATAACAATGTTTGTGTGCTGTATAGTATGATTGGGTTCACCCTCATGTATAACAATGTTTGTGTGTTGTATATTATGACTGGGCCCACCCTCATATATAACAATGTCTGTGTGTTGTATAGTAAGACAGGGTTTACCCTCATGTATAACAATGTTTGTGTGTTGTATAGTATGACTGGGTACACCCTCATATATAACAATGACTGTGTGTTGAATAGTATGACTGGGTACACCCTCATATATAACAATGACTGTGTGTTGTGTAGTAAGACTGGGTTTACCCTCATGTATAACAATGTTTGTGTGTTGTATAGTATGACTGGGTTCATCCTCATGTATAACAATGTTTGTGTGTTGTATAGTATGACTATGTTCACCCTCATGTATAACATACACCTAGATTACGAGTTTTGAGTTAGAGGCTTTGCGGTGCTAATGAGCAGTTTATGCTCACCGCTCACTTACAGACAGCTCTAGTATTACAGGTTTTTACAAACCAGACAAGAAGTGAGCGTTGAGCAAAATTTTGCTCCTTACCGCACTCCAATACCAGCGCTGCTTACGTTAGCGGTGAGCTGGTGTAACGTACTCGTGCATGATTTCCCCATAGGAATAAACGGGGAGAGCCGGCTGATAAAAAAGTCTAACACCTGCAAAAAAGCAGCGTAAAACTCCTTAACGCAGCCCCATTGATTCCTATGGAGAAATACATTTTATGTTTACACCTAACACCCTACATGAACCCCGAGTCTAAACACCCCTAATCTTACACTTATTAACCCCTAATCTGACGCCCCCCGACATCGCTGACACCTGCATTATATTATTAACCCCTAATCTGCCGCTCCGGACACAGCTGCCACCTACATTATACTTATGAACCCCTAATCTGCTGCCCCCAACATCGCCGACACCTACATTATAGTTATTAACCCCTAATGTGCTTTCCCCAATGTCGCCGCAACCTAGCTACACTTTTTGACCCCTAATCTGCCGCCCCCAATGTCGCCACCACTATAATAAACATATTAACCCCTAAACCGCCGTACTCCCTCCTCGCAAACATTAGTTAAATATTATTAACCCCTAATCTGATGGCCCTAACATCTCTGACATCTACCTACATTTATTAACCCCTAATCTGCCGCCCCCAACTTCGCCGCCACTATATTAAAGTTATTAACCCCTAAACCTAAGTCTAACCCTAAACCTAACACCCCCTAACTTAAATATAATTAAAAGAAATACAAATTCCTATAATTAACTAAATTATTCCTATTTAAAACTAAATACTTACCTATAAAAAAAACCCATAAAATAGCTACAATATAACTAATAGTTACATTGTAGCTAGCTTAGGGTTTATTTTTATTTTACAGGCAAGTTTGTATTTATTTTAACTAGGTACAATAGTTATTAAATAGTTATTAACTATTTAATAATTACCTAGATAAAATAAATACAAATTTATCTGTAAAATAAAACCTAACCTAAGTTACAATTACACCTAAAACTACACTAGAATTAAATTATTTCCATAAATTAAATACAATTAAATTAAATTATCTAAAGTACAAAAAAACTAACACTAAATTACAGAAAATAATAAACAAATTACAATTTTTTTTAAATAATTACACCTAATCTAATCCCCCTAACAAAATAAAAAAGCCCCCCCAAAATAAAAAAAGCCCTACCCTACACTAAATTACAAATAGCCCTTAAAAGGGCCTTTTGAGGCATTAAAACTCACACAACCAACCCTACTCTAAAACCCACCCAATACCCCCTTAAAAAAAATAACACTAACCCCTTGAAGATCACATTACTAGGAGAAGTCTTCATCCAACCGGGGCCGAAGTCCTCAATGAAGACGGAGAAGTCTTCATTCAAGCCGGGCAAAGTGGTTCTCCAGACGGGCAGAAGTCTTCATCCAGATGGCATCTTCTATCTTCATCCATCCGGCGTGGAGGGAGTCCATCTTCAAGACATCCGACGAGGAGCATCCTCTTCATCCGACGGCTCTTCTGGAATGAAGGTTCCTTTAAATGACGTCATCCAAGATGGCGCCCCTTCAATTCCGATAGGCTGATGGAATCAGCCAATCAGAATTAAGGTAGAAAAAATCCTATGGGCTGATGCAATCAGCCAATAGGATTGCGCTGGGCATTCTATTGGCTGTTCCAATCAGCCAATAGAATGCAAGCTCAATCCTATTGGCTAATTGCATCAGCCAATGGGATTTTTTCTACCTTAATTCCGATTGGCTGATTCTATCATGATTCTATGACGTCATTTAAAGGAACCTTCATTCCAGAAGAGCCATCGGATGAAGAGGATGCTCCGCGTCGGATGTCTTGAAAATGGACCTGCTCCGCGCCGGATGGATGAAGATAGAAGATGCCGTCTGGATGAAGACTTCTGCCCGTCTGGAGGACCACTTTGCACGGCTTGGATGAAGACTTCTCCCGGCTTGGTTGAGGACATCGGCCCGGTTGGATGAAGACTAAAGGGATCTTCAAGGGGTTAGTGTTAGGTTTTTTAATGGGGTATTGGGTGGGTTTTAGAGTAGGGTTGGATGTGTGGGTGGTGGGTTTTAATGTTGCGGGGGATTTGTAATTTTTTTTTACAGGTAAAAGTCTGATTACTTTGGGGCAATGCCCTGCAAAAGGCCCTTTTAAGGGCTATTTGTAATTTAGTGTAGGTTAGGGCTTTTTTATTTTGGGCAGGCTTAGATTAGGTGTAATTAGATTAAATATCTTGTAATTTGTTTATTATTTTCTGTAATTTAGTGGGGGGTGTTGTACTTTAGCTAATTTTATTTCATTGTATTTAATTTAGGTCATTTAATTAAAGTGTAGTGTTAGGTGTTATTGTAATTTAGGTTAGGTTTTATTTTACAGGTACTTTTGTATTTATTTTAGCTAGGTAGTTATTAAATAGTTAATAACTATTTAATAACTATTCTACCTCGTTAAAATAAAACAGACTTGCCTGTAAAATAAAAATAAACCCTAAGCTAGATACAATGTAACTATTAGTTATATTATAGCTATTTTAGGGTTTATTTTATAGGTAAGTATTTAGTTTTAAATAGGAATAATTTAGTTAATTATAGTAATTTTTATTTAGATTTATTTAAATTATATTTAAATTAGGGGGGATTAGGGTTAGACTTAGATTTAGGGGTTAATAACTTTAGTATAGTGGCGGTGACGTTGGGGGTGGCAGATTAGGGGTTAATAAATGTAGGTAGGTGTCGGTGATGTTAGGGACGGCAGATTAGGGATTAATAATATTTAACTAATGTTTGCGAGGCGGGAGAGCGGCAGTTTAGGGGTTAATATATTTATTATAGTGCCGGCGATGTCTGGTTCGACAGATTAGGGGTTAAAACATTTTTGTTTGCGTTTGCGATGCGGGAGGACCTCGGTTTAGGGGTTAATAGGGAGTTTATGGGTGTTAGTGTACTTTTTAGCACTTTAGTTAAGGGTTTTATGCTACGGCGTTGTAGTGTAAAACTCTTAACTACTGACTTTAAAATGAAATACCAGTCTTGACAGGGGAGGGTCTACCTCTAACTTTTTAGCAGACTCGTAATACCAGCACTATGCAACTCCCATTGAAAAAGAGGATACACAATTTACGTAAGTGTATTTGCGGTATTTCAAAGTCTGGCCAAAAAAAGTGAGCGGTGAGCCTATACCTTCAAGACTCGTAATACCAGCGGTCGTTAAAAGGCAGCGTTAGGACCTCTTAACGCTGCTTTTTTAACCTAACACTCAACTCGTAATCTAGCCAATAGTTTGTGTAATGTATATTGTTACTGGGGTTACCCTCATGTATAACAATGTTTGTTTGTTGTATAGTATGACTGGGTTCACCCTTATGTATAACAATGTTTGTGTGTTGTATAGTATGACTGGGTTCACCTCATGTATAACAATGTTTGTGTGTTGTATAGTATGACTGGGTTCACCTCATGTATAACAATGATTGTGTGTTGTATAGTATGACTGGGTTCTTCCTCATGTATAACAATGTTTGTGTGTTGTATAGTATGACTGGGTTCACCCTCATGTATAACAATGTTTGTGTGTTGTATAGTATGACCGGGTTCACCCTCATGTATAATTAACAATGTTTGTGTGTTGTATAGTAAGACTGGGTTCACCCTCATGTATAATTAACAATGTTTGTGTGTTGTATATTAAGACTGGGTTCACCCTCATGTATAATTAGCAATGTTTGTGTGTTGTATAGTAAGGCTGGGTTCACCTCATGTATAAAAATGTTTGTGTGTTGTATAGTATGACCGGGTTCACCTCATGTCTAAAAATGATTGTGTGTTGTATAGTATGACTGGGTTCACCCTCATGTATAAAAATGTTTGTGTGTTGTATAGTATGACTAGGTTCACCCTCATATATAACAATGTTTGTGTGTTCTATAGTATGACTGGGTTCACCTCATGTATAACAATGTTTGTGTGTTGTATAGTATGACTGGGTTCACCCTCATGTATAACAATATTTGTGTGTTGTATAGTATGACCGGATTCATCCTCATGTATAAAAATGTTTGTGTGTTGTATAGTAAGACTGGGTTCACCCTCATGTATAACAATGTATGTGTGTTGTATAGTATGACTGGGTTCACCTCATGTAAAACAATGTTTGTGTGTTGTTGTTATGGTTACCCTTAGTCTCGCTGAGAGATGGACCGCTTAGTAGCCTGGATCCCTATTGCTAAAGAGGGGAGAAGCTGCTTTCCATAGTATTCTATATGAGTCTCGCAAATATAGAATAATCTCCCTTAGCTGCAGTACAGCTAGGATACCCTTCTGCCCACAAAAACGAGTCAACGCTGCGATCGAGGGTCAAACAAGAACTCAGGACTGGGATGCCCAGCCTGCTTTTTATTAAGGTTACATGCACACAGGGCACTCCCAGGGGGAGAGGGGGGGAAGCACAAAATCCCCCATCACACATTTGGATAGAGAGCACTGTCCTTTGACAGGCCACAATAGGATTACAGTACTTAAGATAACAAGTTTACAAGTTCATCTTATCAATTAGCAGTCTGGCTCCAGAGGTGATTAGACAATGGGATTGGTTATCCCTAAACTTAGAGGTGAGGCCAGCAAATGTGTATTTAGGCAATAGTTTCTAAAAGCTGAAAAAAAAGAGTTAACTCTTTATGAAATGATACTTGTTACGGTTTTATTGGAGCCCTTCTTAGGCGCTGGCTTGCTGGTTCAGGCATTGCTGCTGGGAAATAAGCTCTTCACAACAAAATAACTAATGCTTCTGTAACAGTGCTCCCTTTCTGTGGAACACTCTGGCAGACACGGTCTGACCCCTTTTCGGGGCAGACTAAGGCTGTCCAGACCGCTGGTTATGCGGGGCTGAGGTCGGTTTGTCTGGACAACCCGTCGGCGTTGCCATTCTGTTTCCCAGGTCTGTAAGTAATGGTGAAATTGAAGGGTTGCAACGATAAGCTCCAACGTAATAGCCTGCCGTTATCTCCAGAGACCCGGTTCAGCCACACCAACGGGTTATGGTCGGTGACCAGAGTGAACTCCTGACCATATAAATAGGGAGTCAATTTCTTTAATGCCCACACCAAAGCCAAACACTCCTTTTCGACCGCTGCATAGCTGACTTCGCGGGGCAGGAGCTTCCGGCTGATGTAGGCAACTGGATGCTCCCCTCCATCTTCGCCTACTTGGCTGAGGACAGCTCCCAGCCCGAACATGGAAGCATCTGTATGGACGATAAAACGTTTGTTAAGGGCTGGGGCCGCCAAGACAGGAGCGTTAATTAGAGCATTTTTGAGAGCCTGGAAATCCGTTTCACAGTGGGGAGACCACAGGACCTGTCGAGGTAAGTTCTTCTTGGTCAAGTCAGTCAGGGGTTTGGCAAGTGTGCTGTAGTCTGGTACAAACCGTCTATAGTACCCTGCCGTGCCCAGGAAGGCTAGGACCTGAGTCTTAGTGATGGGGGGTGGGCCAATTGGCGACAGCTTCTATTTTGGCCGGCTCTGGTCGCTGCTTTCCACACCCCACCCGGTGACCCAGGTACTGTACCTCGGCCATCCCAAAGTGGCATTTTTCTGGCTTCAGAGTCAGGCCAGCAGCCCGGATCTGATCCAGAACCATTCCCACATGAGCTAAGTGGTCCTCCCAGGACTCACTGTGGATCGCTATGTCGTCCAGGTAGGCGCAAGCAAAACTCTGGAAGCCATCCAGGAGCCTATCCACCAAGCGTTGGAATGTAGCTGGGGCATTCTTCATCCCAAACGGCATTACCCTAAACTGATATAAGCCGAATGGGGTGACGAATGCCGACTTGGGGATAGCCTCCGGGGCCAGGGGAATCTGCCAGTAACCTTTGCAGAGGTCAATAGTGGTCAGGTAATTTCCCCTGGCTATACGATCGAGTAGCTCGTCTACCCTGGGCATAGGGTAAGCATCCGTCACGGTATTTTCATTGAGCCTCCGATAGTCTACGCAGAACCGGGTGGTCCCATCTTTCTTGGGCACCAAGACAACTGGGGAGGCCCATGGACTATCGGAGGGCTCAATTACCCTGAGCTGGAGCATCTCATCGATCTCCTTCTTCATTCCTGTCCTAACTGCTTCGGGGATTCGGTACGGAGCCTGGCGCAAGGGAGCTTGTCCCGGAGTATCTACCTGGTGGGTGGTTAAAGTAGTGTACCCTGGCTTCGGGGAGAAGGTGAGGTGTTTGGACTGGAGGAGTTGGTTGAGCTGCTCCCTTTCAGTGGGGCTAAGTCGGTCCCCTATCTGAACCTGCGCCACTATACCTGTGGGGAGACTCTTTTCTAATAGGTCTGGAATGGGTAAACTGTCGGGGTCTTCCTGAGGGGAACAACATACGGCCGTCACGTTCTCTGGTCACTCAAAATATTCCTTGAGCATGTTTACATGGAATGTCTTTCTAAGATTGTTGTCATGGCAGCTAGCTATCACATAAGTGGTGTCTCCCCTTTTCTCTACGATCTGGTAGGGACCCTGCCAGGACGCCTGCAATTTGTCTGTCTCACCGGCTTAAGTACTAACACCTTTTGTCCTATGGTGAAGATTCTCTTTCGGGCCCCCCGATCGTACCATACTTTCTGTCTTCTCTGGGCCAACTGGAGATTAGCCCGCACGGATTTGGCTAATTGCTCCATTCGGTCCCTGAGTTCCAGCACGTATGGCACAATGGGGACACCGTCAGCCTCCATCTCTCCTCCCAGTGCTCCCGGTTCAGGTTTAGGGGTCCCCGTACCTTTCTTCCGTAGAGCAACTCGAAGGGAGAGAACCCTGTCGTTTCCTGGGGCACCTCCCGATAAGCAAATAGGAGGTGCGGCAGGAAGCGTTCCCAGTCTCGGTATTCCTGAGTGAACGTCTTGAGCATTTGCTTGAGGGTCCCATTGAACCTCTCACACAGCCCGTTCGTCTGGGGGTGGTATGGGGAGCTCAGGAGGGACTTAATTTTGCAAACCTGCCAGAGTTGTTGGGTTAATTCAGCCGTAAATTGGGTGCCTCGGTCGGATAGGATTTCTTTTGGAAATCCTACCCGGGAGAACACCTGTACTAGTGCATTCGCTACCGTATCCGCTTGTATGTTGGATAGGGCGACAGCCTCTGGGTACCTGGTAGCGTAGTCCACTACGGTAAGAATGTAGCGCTTACCGGAGGGACTAGGGGTAGCCAGTGGTCCACTAGGTCAATAGCAACCCGGCTGAAGGGTTCCTCTACAATGGGCATATTTACTAGCTGGGCTTTAGGGTGATCGCCTCGCCTTCCTACTCGTTGACACACATCGCAGGTGTTACAGTAAGTTCTAACGTCAGCGTGCACCCCTGGCCAAAAGAACGTGTGAGTAATGCGGTGTAGGGTATGGGTTACGGCTAGGTGGCCTGCTAAGGGGATGTCGTGGCCTATTTTGAGGATTTCTTGACGGTATTTGTGGGGCACTACCAGCTGTCGCCTACGCTGTCCCCTTTTCTCTGTCCAGCGGTATAGTTTCCCTTTTTCCCATAAGAATGTTTCGTTATCTGCCCCGCCCCCTCCGGTCCTCTGCTCGTTCCCGGTACTTTTGTAAGGTCGGGTCAGTCTTAGACTCTGCCTCGAAAACATCTGGGGTGTCCCAGGGTATGGGGCCTAACCTGTCAGGCAAGGTCAGGGTAGGTCTTACCTGTGTCTCCCGCACTGGTGAGAGCTCTCGCTCCGTCCGGGCTTGGGCCCGTGTAGTCACTGGTCCGCCTCGTTGTTGCATACTGGAGCATAGGCAGAAGTCATGGGGCCCAAATCGTTGCCCAGTAGTACTTCGGCAGGTAAATTATCCATTAGGCCCATGTTCACAGCCCCCTTTCCCGCTCCCCAATCAAGATGCACTTTAGCTGTTGGAATTTTGTACACATCCCCCCCCGCCACTCTAACGGCCACAGTCTGTCCGGATCGCTTGTGCTCTGGCACCAAATGACTCTGTACCAGCGTGATAGTAGCCCCTGTGTCTCGCAATCCCTCGGTAGATCGCCCCTCGAGCCATACCCTCTGCCGATGGTGCTGGCGGTTATCTGAGGCAGCATATACAGGGTCTGCCTCGTGAAGCGGCCCCACATATCCCTCCATAGGGGCCTCTGTGTTAACCAAGAGGCCCCGGGCCGGACGATAGGACCCAGAGGGGTAATTGTAATTCCTGGGTGTCTGGTGCGTATTAAGGGGGCAGCTAGCCATGAAATGCCCTGGTTGCTTGCATCGGTGGCAAGTCGGTCTGGGACGCTCAGAGCTGTTATTGGGTGGTCCTGAGTGTCGGACGGGCCCTGTGGGCACCGGGGCTCGGAATTCAGCACGAGGGGGTGCACAGTAAACCTCTCTGGGTTCGACCCGTGTTGGAGCTCGGTAGTTCATGGGTTCGTGAAGACGGGAGTCATAATGTTCATCGGCCAATTTGGCTGCTTCTTCTAAGGTAGAAGGCCGCCTGTCTCGCAGCCATTCCTTCCCTTGCTGTTCCATGCCATTATAAAAATGTTCTAAGAGAAACAATTGTAAAATTTCCTCCGCTTTACTTCCGCTCAGCCAGTGATTTGCCGCTCTCCGCATTCGGTGCGCCCATTCCATATGGGTATCGTTAGGCTTCTTTTCCGTGCCCCGAAACTGTCGGCGATACGTGTCCGGAGTTACAGCGTACCGTCGCAACAGTGTCTCCTTAACTAGCTCATACTGTGTCACTTCCTCAGCACCCAGAATACGAAAGGCTTCCAGGGCTCACCCGGATAGTTTCCCAGACAATATCGTGGGCCACTCTCTGTTGGGAATCTGGTGCAGGGCACATTGCCTTTCGAAGTCCGCCAAATATTCATCAATCCCTGTCTCGCTCTCTAGAAAGGGTCGAAATGCCGCATAGGGTATCTTGGGCCTCCCAGCATTTTCGACAGGGATGATTACCTGCGGGGCTTCAGCATTGCGGTGTGGGTTCGCTAGGTTGAGTTTGTGGGCTCGAGTCTCTCGTATATCCTTGTCCGCCTCTGCCATCAACTGCTGTACCAATTCCATGGAGGGGTTCGGCCCGTATAATGAGAGCCTTTCCCGAACAATCCTGGTTTTTTTCGCCACTAATCGTGGTCGGTGTTTCCGCCATTGTGAAGCTCTGATCCAGTTCGGTCAATTCTGCGATCAGCTCTCTCCTCGGCCGGTTGCTGGCGTACCCCCCTCTGCTTTCAAGTAAATCCTTTAGCGTTGTATGCTTCAATTTTTCGTAAGCGCTCTCCATCCGTTCTGTACCTCTCCTAGGAAATCCAGGAAAATCCCGCCGCTGCCGCCAAATGTTACGGTTACCCTTAGTCTCGCTGAGAGATGGACCGCTTAGTAGCCTGGATCCCTATTGCTAAAGAGGGGAGAAGCTGCTTTCCATAGTATTCTATATGAGTCTCCGCAAATATAGAATAATCTCCCTTAGCTGCAGTACAGCTAGGATACCCTTCTGCCCACAAAAACGAGTCAACGCTGCGATTGAGGGTCAAACAAGAACTCAGGACTGGGATGCCCAGCCTGCTTTTTATTAAGGTTACATGCACACAGGGCACTCCCAGGGGGAGAGGGGGGGAAGCACAAAATCCCCCATCACACATTTAGATAGAGAGCACTGTCCTTTGACAGGCCACAATAGGATTACAGTACTTAAGATAACAAGTTTACAAGTTCATCTTATCAATTAGCAGTCTGGCTCCAGAGGTGATTAGACAATGGGATTGGTTATCCCTAAACTTAGAGCTGAGGCCAGCAAATGTGTATTTAGGCAATAGTTTCTAAAAGCTGAAAAAAAAGAGTTAACTCTTTATGAAATGATACTTGTTACGGTTTTCTTGGAGCCCTTCTTAGGCGCTGGCTTGCTGGTTCAGGCATTGCTGCTGGGAAATAAGCTCTTCACAACAAAATAACTAATGCTTCTGTAACAGTTGTATAGTATGACCGGGTTCACCTCATGTATAAAAATGTTTGTGTGTTGTATAGTATGACTAGGTTCACCCTCATATATAACAATGTTTGCGTGCTGTATAGTATGACTAGCTTCACCCTCATATATAACAATGTTTGTGAGTTGTATAGTATGACCGGGTTCACCCTCATGTATAACAATGTTTGTGTGCTGTATAGTATGACCGGGTTCTTCCTCATGTATAACAATGTTTGTGTGTTGTATAGTATGACTGGGTTCTTCCTCTTGTATAACAATGTTTGTGTGCTGTATAGTATGACCGGATTCTTCCTCATGTATAACAATGATTGTGTGTTGTATAGTATGACTGGGTTCTTCCTCTTGTATAACAATGTTTGTGTGTTGTATAGTAAGACTGGGTTCACCCTCTTGTATAACAATGTTTGTGTGTTGTATAGTAAGACTGGGTTCACCCTCTTGTATAACAATGTTTGTGTGTTGTATAGTAAGACTGGGTTCACTATCATGTATAACAATGTTTGTGTGCTGTATAGTATGAATGGGTTCACCCTCGTGTATAACAATGTTTGTGTGTTGCATAGTAAGACTGGGTTCACCCTCATGTATAACAATGATTGTGTGTTGTATAGTATGACCGGGTTCATCCTCATGTATAACAATGTTTGTGTGTGTATAGTATGACTGGGTTCTTCCTCATGTATAACATTGTTTGTGTGTTGTATAGTATGACTGGGTTCACCCTCATGTATAACAATGTTTGTGTGCTGTATAGTAAGACTGGGTTCACCCTCATGTATAACAATGTTTGTGTGTTGTATAGTAAGACTGAGTTCACCCTCATGTATAACAATGTTTGTGTGTTGTATAGTATGACTGGGTTCACCCTTATGTATAACAATGTTTGTGTGTTGTATAGTATGACTGGGTTCACCTCATGTATAACAATGTTTGTGTGTTTTATAGTATGACTGGGTTTTACCTCATCTATAACAATGTTTGTGTGTTTTATAGTATGACTGGGTTCTTCCTCAGTATAACAATGTTTGTGTGTTGTATAGTATGACTAAGTTCACCCTTATGTATAACAATGTTTGTGTGTTGTATAGTATGACTGGGTTCACCTCATGTATAACAATGTTTGTGTGTTGTATAGTATGACTGGGTTCTTCCTCATGTATAACAATATTTGTGTGTTGTATAGTATGACTGGGTTCACCCTCATGTATAACAATGTTTGTGTGTTGTATAGTATGACTGGGTTCACCCTCATGTATAACAATGTTTGTGTGTTGTATAGTATGACTGGGTTCACCCTCATGTATAACAATGTTTGTGTGTTGTATAGTATGACTGGGTTCACCCTCATGTATAACAATGTTTGTGTGTTGTATAGTATGACTGGGTTCACCCACATGTATAACAATGTTTGTGTGCTGTATAGTATGACTGGGTTTTACCTCATGTATAACAATGTTTGTGTGTTGTATAGTATGACTGGGTTCACCCTCATGTATAACAATGTTTGTGTGTTGTATAGTATGACTGGGTTCACCCTCATGTATAACAATGTTTGTGTGTTGTATAGTATGACTGGGTTCTTCCTCATGTATAACAATGTTTGTGTGTTGTATAGTATGACTGGGTTCTTCCTCATGTATAACAATGTTTGTGTGTTTTATAGTATGACTGGGTTCACCCTCATGTATAACAATGTTTGTGTGTTTTATAGTATGACTGGGTTCACCCTTATGTATAACAATGTTTGTGTGTTGTATAGTATGACTGGGTTTTACCTCATGTATAACAATGTTTGTGTGTTGTATAGTATGACTGGGTTCACCTCATGTATAACAATGTTTGTGTGTTGTATAGTATGACTAGGTTCACCTCATGTATAACAATGTTTGTGTGTTGTATAGTATGACTGGGTTCATCCTGATGTATAACAATATTTGTGTGTTGCATAGTATGACCGGGTTCTTCCTCATGTATAACAATGTTTGTGTGTTGTATAGTATGACTGGGTTCACCCTTATGTATAACAATGTTTGTGTGTTGTATAGTATGACTGGGTTCACCTCATGTATAATAATGTTTGTGTGTTGTATAGTATGACTAGGTTCACCCTCATGTATAACAATGTTTGTGTGTTGTATAGTATGACTGGGGTTCACCCTGATGTATAACAATGTTTGTGTGTTTTATAGTAAGACTGGGTTCACCTCATGTATAAAAATGTTTGTGTGTTGAATAGTATGACTGGGTTCACCCTCATGTATAACAATGTTTGTGTTTTGAATAGTATGACTGGGTTCACCCTCATGTATAACAATGTTTGTGTGTTTTATAGTATGACTAGGTTCACCCTCATGTATAACAATGTTTGTGTGTTGTATAGTATGACTGGGTTCACCTCATGTATAACAATGTTTGTGTGTTTTATAGTATGACTAGGTTCACCTCATGTATAAAAATGTTTGTGTGTTGAATAGTAAGACTGGGTTCACCTCATGTATAATAATGTTGTGTGTTGTATAGTATGACTGGGTTCACCTCATGTATAACAATGTTTGTGTGTTGTATAGTATGACTGGGTTCACCCTCATGTATAACAATGTTTGTGTGTGTATAGTATGACTGGGTTCACCCTCATGTATAACAATGTTTGTGTGTTGTATAGTATGACTGGGTTCACCCTCATGTATAACAATGTTTGTGTGTTTTATAGTATGACTGGGTTCACCCTCATGTATAACAATGTTTGTGTGTTGTATAGTATGACTGGGTTCACCCTCATGTATAACAATGTTTGTGTGTTGTATAGTATGACTGGGTTCACCCTCATGTATAACAATGTTTGTGTGTTGTATAGTATGACTGGGTTCACCCTCATGTATAACAATGTTTGTGTGTTGTATAGTATGACTGGGTTCACCCTCATGTATAACAATGTTTGTGTGTTGTATAGTAAGACTGGGTACACCTCATGTATAACAATGTTTGTGTGTTGTATAGTATGACTGGGCTTCACCTCCTATGTATAACAATGTTTGTGTGATTGTATAGTACCTATGACTGGGTTCACCCTCAATGTATAACAATGTCTTGTGTTGTATAGATTACTAGTCACTACCCCAGGACTGGGTTTACCGTCAACCCCATGTAGTAACAAATGTTTGTGTGTCTGTATAGTATGACTGGGTTCACCCTCATGTATAACAATGTTCTGTGTGTTATAGTATGACTGGGTACACCTCATGTATAACAATGTTTGTGTGTTGTATAGTATGACTGGGTTCACCCTCATGTATAACAATGTTTGTGTGTTGTATAGTATGACCTGGTTCACCCTCATGTATAACAATGTTGTGTGTGTATAGTATGACCTGGGTTCACCCCTCATGGTATAACAATGTTTGTGTGTTGTATAGTAAGACTGGGTTCTACCTCATGTATAACATGTTTGTGTGTTGTATAGTATGACTGGGTTCACCCTCATGTATAACAATGTTTGTGTGTGTTTAGTATGACTGGGTTCACCCTCTTGTATAACAATGTTTGTGTGTTGTATAGTATGACTGGTTCACCCTCATGTATAACAATGTTTGTGTGTTGTATAGTATGACTGGGTTCACCCTCATGTATAACAATGTTTGTGTGTTGTATAGTATGACTGGGTTCACCCTCATGTATAACAATGTTTGTGTGTTGTATAGTATGACTGGGTTCACCCTCATGTATAACAATGTTTGTGTGTTGTATAGTATGACTGGGTTCACCCTCATGTATAACAATGTTTGTGTGTTGTATAGTAAGACTGGGTTCACCCTCATGTATAACAATGTTTGTGTGTTGTATAGTATGACTGGGTTCACCCTCATGTATAACAATGTTTGTGTGTTGTATAGTATGACTGGGTTCACCCTCATGTATAACAATGTTTGTGTGTTGTATAGTATGACTGGGTTCACCCTCATGTATAACAATGTTTGTGTGTTGTATAGTATGACTGGGTTCACCCTCATGTATAACAATGTTTGTGTGTTGTATAGTATGACTGGTTCACCCTCATGTATAACAATGTTTGTGTGTTGTATAGTATGACTGGGTTCACCTCATGTATAACAATGTTTGTGTGTTGTATAGTATGACTAGGTTCACCCTCATGTATAACAATGTTTGTGTGTTGTATAGTATGACTGGGTTCACCTCATGTATAACAATGTTTGTGTGTTGTATAGTATGACTGGGTTCACCTCATGTATAACAATGTTTGTGTGTTGTATAGTATGACTGGGTTCTTCCTCATGTATAACAATGTTTGTGTGTTGTATAGTATGACTGGGTTCACCCTCATGTATAACAATGTTTGTGTGTTGTATAGTAAGACTGGGTTCACCCTCATGTATAACAATGTTTGTGTGTTGTATAGTATGACTGGGTTCACCCTCATGTATAACAATGTTTGTGTGTTGTATAGTAAGACTGGGTTCACCCTCATGTATAACAATGTTTGTGTGTTGTATAGTATGACTAGGTTCACCCTTATGTATAACAATGTTTGTGTGTTGTATAGTATGACTGGGTTCACCTCATGTATAACAATGTTTGTGTGTTGTATAGTATGACTGGTTCACCCTCATGTATAACAATGTTTGTGTGTTGTATAGTATGACTGGGTCACCCTCATGTATAACAATGTTTGTGAGTTGTATAGTATGACCGGGTTCACCTCATGTATAACAATGTTTGTGTGTTTTATAGTATGACTGGGTTCACCCTCATGTATAACAATGTTTGTGTGTTGTATAGTATGACTAGGTTCACCCTTATGTATAACAATGTTTGTGTGTTGTATAGTATGACTGGGTTCACCCTCATGTATAACAATGTTTGTGTGTTGTATAGTATGACTGGGTTCACCTCATGTATAACAATGTTTGTGTGTTGTATAGTAAGACTGGGTTCACCCTCATGTATAACAATGTTGTGTGTGTTGTATAGTATGACTGGGTTCTTCCTCATGTATAACAATGTTTGTGTGTTGTATAGTATGACTGGGTTTCACCTCATGTATAACAATGTTTGTGTGTTGTATAGTATGACTGGGTTCACCCTCATGTATAACAATGTTTGTGTGTTGTATAGTATGACTGGGTTCACCCTCATGTATAACAATGTTTGTGTGTTGTATAGTATGACTAGGTTTTACCTCATGTATAACAATGTTTGTGTGTTGTATAGTATGACTAGGTTCACCCTCATGTATAACAATGTTTGTGTGTTGTATAGTATGACTAGGTTCACCCTCATGTATAACAATGTTTGTGTGTTGTATAGTATGACTAGGTTCACCCTCATGTATAACAATGTTTGTGTGTTGTATAGTATGACTGGGTTCACCTCATGTATAACAATGTTTGTGTGTTGTATAGTATGACTAGGGTTCACCCTCATGTATAACAATGTTTGTGTGTTGTATAGTATGACTGGGTTCACCCTCATGTATAACAATGTTTGTGTGTTGTATAGTATGACTGGGTTCACCTCATGTATAACAATGTTTGTGTGTTGTATAGTATGACTGGGTTCACCCTCATGTATAACAATGTTTGTGTGCTGTATAGTATGACTGGGTTCACCTCATGTATAACAATGTTTGTGTGTTGTATAGTATGACTAGGTTCACCTCATGTATAACAATGTTTGTGTGTGTATAGTATGACTGGGTTCTTCCTCATGTATAACAATGTTTGTGTGTTGTATAGTATGACTGGGTTCATCCTCATGTATAACAATGTTTGTGTGCTGTATAGTATGACTGGGTTTTACCTCATGTATAACAATGTTTGTGTGTTGTATAGTATGACTGGGTTCACCTCATGTATAACAATGTTTGTGTGTTGTATAGTATGACTGGGTTTTACCTCATGTATAACAATGTTTGTGTGTTGTATAGTATGACTGGGTTCACCTCATGTATAACAATGTTTGTGTGTTGTATAGTATGACTGGGTTCACCTCATGTATAACAATGTTTGTGTGTTGTATAGTATGACTAGGTTCACCTCATATATAACAATGTTTGTGTGTTGTATAGTATGACTGGGTTTTACCTCATGTATAACAATGTTTGTGTGTTGTATAGTATGACTGGGTTCACCCTCATGTATAACAATGTTTGTGTGTTGTATAGTATGACTGGGTTCACCTCATGTATAACAATGTTTGTGTGTTGTATAGTATGACTAGGTTCACCCTGATGTATAACAATGTTTGTGTGCTGTATAGTATGACTGGGTTCACCTCATGTATAACAATGTTTGTGTGTTGTATAGTATGACTAGGTTCACCTCATATATAACAATGTTTGTGTGTTGTATAGTATGACTAGGTTCACCTCATATATAACAATGTTTGTGTGTTGTATAGTATGACTAGGTTCACCTCATGTATAACAATGTTTGTGTGTTGTATAGTATGACTAGGTTCACCTCATGTATAACAATGTTTGTGTGTTGTATAGTATGACTGGGTTCACCCTCATGTATAACAATGTTTGTGTGTTGTATAGTATGACTGGGTTCACCCTCATGTATAACAATGTTTGTGTGTTGTATAGTATGACTGGGTTCACCTCATGTATAACAATGTTTGTGTGTTGTATAGTATGACTGGGTTCACCCTCATGTATAACAATGTTTGTGTGTTGTATAGTATGACTGGGTTCACCCTTATGTATAACAATGTTTGTGTGTTGTATAGTATGACTGGGTTCACCTCATGTATAACAATGTTTGTGTGTTGTATAGTATGACTAGGTTCACCTCATGTATAACAATGTTTGTGTGTTGTATAGTATGACTAGGTTCTTCCTCATGTATAACAATGTTTGTGTGTTGTATAGTATGACTAGGTTCACCTCATGTATAACAATGTTTGTGTGTTGTATAGTATGACTAGGTTCTTCCTCATGTATAACAATGTTTGTGTGTTGTATAGTATGACTGGGTTTTTCCTCATGTATAACAATGTTTGTGTGTTGTATAGTATGACTAGGTTCACCCTCATGTATAACAGTGTTTGTGTGTGTATAGTATGACTGGGTTCACCTCATGTATAACAATGTTTGTGTGTTGTATAGTATGATTAGGTTCACCTCATGTATAACAATGTTTGTGTGTTGTATAGTATGATTAGGTTCACCTCATGTATAACAATGTTTGTGTGTTGTATAGTATGACTGGGTTCACCTCATGTATAACAATGTTTGTGTGTTGTATAGTATGACTGGGTTCACCTCATGTATAACAATGTTTGTGTGCTGTATAGTATGACTGGGTTCACCTCATGTATAACAATGTTTGTGTGTTGTATAGTATGACTGGGTTCACCTCATGTATAACAATGTTTGTGTGTTGTATAGTATGACTGGGTTCTTCCTCATGTACAATAATGTTTGTGTCTTATGTCTAGTTTATGGTTCACTAAGTACATGAACAATACAATGAACTAAGTGTATAATGTTGTGTGTCTCCCTCAGGGCTCAGTTCTGCATTTCTGTAATAACAATCTTCCTCTTCCCGGCACAGCATATAGGATCAAACACAGATTAGGTATTTAAACAAAATGTTGTCCTCTCCTCCCTGCGCTGACCTTAAATACATAACTGTTCTGCTTCTCTGTGGGCAGCCGGCAAGTATTACACATTCTGGTGCCTAAATTAAATTACAGGACTTACATCTTCTGCGGACGCAGGCAATGTTAAGCTCACAGGAGGGCAGAACTTATATAATCCTTCAACTAAAGTCTTTCTGAGATATGGTTTAAATTACAGTGTTTACACAAATGGATCAGACAAAGACTTTGCAAACAACTTTGGATCTATGCTATAACTTTGTTGATACAAATATAATGAAATGAAAGAAAATCTGTGAATTTCCACGGATGCCCAAATGTCTTCCAGACTATTCTCATTTAAAGACGGAACCCAAGGCACATGTATATTTTTATTATTGAACCAAGATAACTACTTGTTTAACACCCCAAATGGGTTACACACATGTTAGACTGTAAGTGGGTGCTTGTAGTTTTTAGAGGGAAACTCATTAAAAGGTGTGTGTGTAAGTGTGTATGTGTTGTTGTTTGTGTGTGAGTGAGTTTATGTGGACGAACAGAGGACTGAAGAGAACGACAGGCCTCCAGAAGCTTGATTTTTCTGACCTCCATCAAAAAAATCTTCATAGATACTTACAGGCCCATTTATCAAGCTCCGTACAGAGCTTGAAGGGCCGTGTTTCTGGCGAGTCTTCAGACTCGCCAGAAACACAACTTATGAAGCAGCGGTCACAAAGACCGCTGCTCCATAACCCTGTCCGCCTGCTCTGAGCAGGCGGACAGGAATCGCCGGAAATCAACCCGATCGAAAACGATCAGGTTGATTGACACCTCCCTGCTGGCGGCTGATTGGCCGCCAGTCAGCAGGGGGCGGCGTTGCACCAGCAGCTTTTGTGAGCTGCTGGTGCAATGTTAAATGCGGAGAGCGTATTGCTCTCCACATTTAGCGAGGTCTTGCGGACCTGATCCGCAGTGTTGGATCAGGTCCGCAAGCCCTTTGATAAATGGGCCTGCTGGTCTATGATTGTCCCCAGAAAACATACCCTGATACTTGGCACCAAGCAACTTTTCCCTAGATTCACCTTCCACCCGTGAGAGCGGAGAATAGCTAACAGAAATTCTGTATGGGATCTTGCTAACTGAAAAGATTGCGCATGGACCAAGATATCATCCAGGTAAGGAGCCACCGCAATCCCTAGAGATGTGGCCACAGCCAAAAGAGCCCCTAGAACCTTCATAAAGATTTAAGGAGCAGTGGCGAGGCCGAAACACAGGGCTACAAATTGGAAATGTTTATCCAAAAAAGCGAACCTCAGGAACTAAAAATGTTCCCTGTGGATAGGCACATGAAGATAAGCATCCTTTAGGTCAAAAGTGGTTATAAACCGACCCTCCTGAACTAGAAAACCGACCCTCCTGAACTAGAGGGAAAATAGAATGAATAGTCTCCATTTTGAAGGACGAACCTTGAGAAACTTTTTGAGAAACTTTAAGTCTAAAATGTATCAAAAAGTTCCCTCCTTTGTGGGAACTACGAAAAGATTTGAATAAAATCCCTGACCCTGTTCTGCAAGAGGAACTGGGATAATCACTCCCAGAGAGGAAAAATCTCTTATGCAGTTTAAAGGGACACTGAATCCAAATGTTAAGCAATGGTTTCATTTAATCCTATTATCAAATTTTTTGTTCTCTTGCTATCTTTATTTTAAAAGCAGGAATGTAAATCTTATCAGCCAGCCTATTTTAGGTTCAGCACCTTTAAGAAGGCCTCTCCCTTTACCTAGTTTACAGATAATCTTGATAATAGGAATCTGTCCCTGGGGGGACAAGATTTGAATCTTATTGTCAGGATAATTGTCCAGTATAATTCACCATTTTGATATTGCATATTAATCACATATGTCTGTGCTATATAATATAGGGGTACAATTGATCATGTATATTTACTTATATATTCAGGTACACATACACATATATATTATTTTTCATTATTAATATGTAGCTATTAGCTAGTGTTGCTTGTCAGTATATAATTACTTATATATTCAGGTACACATACACATACATATTATTTATCAGTATTAATATGTAGCTATTAGCTAGTGCTGCTTGTCAGTATATAATTACTTATATATTCAGGTACACATACAGATACATATTATTTATCAGTATTAATATGTAGCTATTAGCTAGTGCTGCTTGTCAGTATATCATTAGTTATATATTCAGGTACACATACAGATATATATTATGTATCAGTATTAATATGTAGCTATTAGCTAGTACTGCTTGTCAGTATATAATTAGTTATATATTCAGGTACACATACACATATATATTATTTATCAGTATTAATATGTATCTATTAGCTAGTGCTGCTTGTCAGTATATAATTACTTATATATTCAGGTACACATACAGATATATATTATTTATCAGTATTAATATGTAGCTATTAGCTAGTGCTGCTTGTCAGTATATCATTACTTATATATTCAGGTACACATACACATATATATTATGTATCAGTATTAATATGTATCTATTAGCTAGTGCTGCTTGTCAGTATATAATTACTTATATATTCAGGTACACATACACATATATATTATTTATCAGTATTAATATGTAGCTATTAGCTAGTGCTGCTTGTCAGTATATCATTACTTATATATTCAGGTACACATACAGATATATATTATTTATCAGTATTAATATGTAGCTATTAGCTAGTGCTGCTTGTCAGTATATAATTAGTTATATATTCAGGTACACATACACATATATATTATTTATCAGGATTAATATGTATCTATTAGCTAGTGCTGCTTGTCAGTATATAATTACTTATATATTCAGGTACACATACACATAGATATTATTTATCAGTATTAATATGTAGCTATTAGCTAGTGCTGCTTGTTAGTATATAATTAGTTATATATTCAGGTACACATACACATACATATTATTTATCAGTATTAATATGTAGCTATTAGCTAGTGCTGCTTGTCAGTATATAATTACTTATATATTCAGGTACACATACACATATATATTATTTATCAGTATTATTAATATGTAGCTATTAGCTAGTGCTGCTTGTCAGTATATAATTAGTTATATATTCAGGTACACATACACATACATATTATTTATCAGTATTAATATGTAGCTATTAGCTAGTGCTGCTTGTCAGTATATAATTAGTTATATATTCAGGTACACATACACATATATATTATTTATCAGTATTAATATGTAGCTATTAGCTAGTGTTGCTTGTCAGTATATAATTACTTATATATTCAGGTACACATACACATACATATTATTTATCAGTATTAATATGTAGCTATTAGCTAGTGTTGCTTGTCAGTATATAATTACTTATATATTCAGGTACACATACACATATATATTATTTATCAGTATTAATATGTAGCTATTAGCTAGTGCTGCTTGTCAGTATATAATTACTTATATATTCAGGTACACATACACATATATATTATTATTTATCAGTATTAATATGTAGCTATTAGCTAGTGCTGCTTGTCAGTATATAATTACTTATATATTCAGGTACACATACACATATATATTATTTATCAGTATTAATATGTAGCTATTAGCTAGTGCTGCTTGTCAGTATATAATTACTTATATATTCAGGTACACATACACATATATATTATTTATCAGTATTAATATGTAGCTATTAGCTAGTGCTGCTTGTCAGTATATAATTAGTTATATATTCAGGTACACATACACATATATATTATTTATCAGTATTAATATGTAGCTATTAGCTAGTGCTGCTTGTCAGTATATAATTACTTATATATTCAGGTACACATACACATATATATTATTTATCAGTATTAATATGTAGCTATTAGTTAGTGCTGCTTGTCAGTATTTAATTACTTATATATTCAGGTACACATACACATATATATTATTTATCAGTATTAATATGTATCTATTAGCTAGTGCTGCTTGTCAGTATATCATTACTTATATATTCAGGTACACATACACATACATATTATTTATCAGTATTAATATGTATCTATTAGCTAGTGCTGCTTGTCAGTATATAATTACTTATAGATTCAGGTACACATACACATATATATTATTTATCAGTATTAATATGTAGCTATTAGCTAGTGCTGCTTGTCAGTATATAATTACTTATATATTCAGGTACACATACACATACATATTATTTATCAGTATTAATATGTATCTATTAGCTAGTGTTGCTTGTCAGTATATAATTACTTATATATTCAGGTACACATACACATACATATTATTTATCAGTATTAATATGTAGCTATTAGCTAGTGCTGCTTGTCAGTATATAATTACTTATATATTCAGGTACACATACACATACATATTATTTATCAGTATTAATATGTAGCTATTAGCTAGTGCTGCTTGTCAGTATATAATTAGTTATATATTCAGGTACACATACACATACATATTATTTATCAGTATTAATATGTAGCTATTAGCTAGTGCTGATTGTCAGTATATAATTACTTATATATTCAGGTACACATACACATATATATTATTATTTATCAGTATTAATATGTAGCTATTAGCTAGTGCTGCTTGTCAGTATATAATTAGTTATATATTCAGGTACACATACACATATATATTATTTATCAGTATTAATATGTAGCTATTAGCTAGTGCTGCTTGTCAGTATATAATTACTTATATATTCAGGTACACATACACATATATATTATTTATCAGTATTAATATGTAGCTATTAGTTAGTGCTGCTTGTCAGTATTTAATTACTTATATATTCAGGTACACACATATATATTATTTTTCAGTATTAATATGTAGCTATTAGCTAGTGCTGCTTGTCAGTATATCATTGCTTACTGTGAAGTTTTTGTACTTTATCAAAATAATCCATGTTTAGTTACTATGATATTCAAGGTCCCCAACATAGCTGCTGGATTCCTATCATCATATTATCAGTTGCGGTGGAGTTAAGCATTTTCCATAACATACACACACACAAAAGGGGGACAGGGGAACACAAGCAGATGGCACAAGGGGCCACACTGAGCATGCATGATGACCACACCCTATCTAAGGGAGGTGGGATGCTAAGCTGACCAGATAGACAAGTCAGGATAATGGTGAGAGAGGGTCCAGGGGTAACCTAAGAGGGTCTTTTTACACTGAACCTCAGTGAAGGATCCCACAATGTTGATAAGTATGAAACAAACCCACATGAAACAGTTTTATTAATTTAATGTATGTTCTTTACATTTATATTGAAAATTGTATTATTGAATCAGGTGAGAATCAATTCTGGTTTGCCTTTTATAGGCACACATATTTTGTTTGGTAACTCCTGTTAACCTGTTCTTATCTGTCGACAATAACACTGGGTCAATCAGGAATCTGGTAATAATATCATTTTCTTATGGTCTTCCAGGATTATTAGTTTACCTGATTCTTGCCAGCTATGCTGAGAATTTAAATAACAAAAGTTTCTGTTTCTCTATTATACACGCAAGCTACTGCAAATAAAATAATTTAGTGATTGTTTTCATTAGTTTTAACCTGATAATCATTAAATCATTGTAATGATGTATGCTTATTGATTTGCTTTATTCAAATATTGCTTATAATTTCTAATAATTCTTTTAATAAACTAAGTTTGCTTATTGATCTGGTCTCAGTTTAATTAATAGCCAAATCAGAACTAAAAGGATTCAGGTTTTATACATATTATCCTTTGCAAATGATATAGTTCAGAGTGTTATTAAATTGCACACATTGCCCCTGCAAAGTTGGTAATCGTATTATATATATAATAAGATACATTATCAGAATGATATAGAGGTTCCATAATATTTATTGTGTCTAAACACATAATACACTTTGCAGGTACACTACTGAAATAATAATAATAAAAATAATAATAATAATAATAATAATAATAATAATAATAATAAGGATAATATTCATAACATTATGCTGTATCCCTGGGAGACTAAATCCACTGCCCAAGGATCTGGAACATTGCGAATCCAAGCCTGCTGAAAAAAGGAAAGCCTGCCCCTACCTGAACCAGAACTATCGGGGGAAGCCCCTTCATGCTGACTTAGCCTCAGTGGAAGGCATATTGGATTGTTTACCCTTTGTTCCAGGGCTGGCTAGCTCTCCAAGAAGTCTTGGCTTGTTTAGATTTAGAAGACGAGGAAGATGTCTGTCTCTTGAAGTTAAGAAAGGAACAAACTTTAGAAGTCTGATGACCCATGGGTCTATTCTTCTTATCCTGTTGTAAAAAAAACTCCCTTTCCACCAGTAACCGTGGAAATGATCTCTGCCAGACCAGGACCAAATAAAGTCTTACCTTTAAAAGGTAGAGACAGAAGCTTTTATTTAGAAATCACATCCGCAGACCAAGACTTTAACCAAAGGGCTCTGCAGGCTAGTATCGCAAAACTAGAAATCTTGGCTCCCAGCCTAACAACTTGCATACTGGCATCACAGAAAAAAGTATTAGCCAGCTTTAGAGACTCAGTCCTATCCTGGATCTCCTCTATAGTAGTCTCCTCTTAAAATAGATCAGACAAAGAGTCACACCAATAAGAGGTTGCTTCAGCAACTGTCGCAATACTAGCAAATGGTTGCCACTACAAACCCTGATGAAGAAATATCTTTCTTAAATAACCCTGCAGCTTTTTATCCATAGGGTCTCTAAAAGAGGAACTATTCTCTTGGCTAAGGTAGATATAGTGCCCTCTACTCTGCGCCACAGATCTCGCACTGAATCAGCCACAGGAAACATCTTTTTAAACACACGAGACGGGTTAAAAGAACACCCGGCTTCTCCGATTCCTAAAATATAATGACATGTGATCTGGAACAGGAAAAAGCTCCACAGATTTAGATTTGACATAAATAACTCTATTCAGTTTCAGCGCCTTGAGACCCTTACGAGTGAATAGCCGCGCTTTACAAGAACCCAATAGATAGATAGATAGATAGCCTTTTTAGGAGCCTCTGCAACAGTTTCAGAGTCATCGAAAGTAGCTAAAACCTCCAAAAGTAAACAGAGATGCTCCAGTTTAAATCTAAAATTAACCTCCTCAGAATCTATTGTACTAGGAACTGAAGCTTCTGAATCAGAGATCTTACCCTCAGAGGCTGCAGAGGAATGATCCTCGCTAGATAACTGAGAAAGACTAACCAAATCAGTTTTGGCGGATTCAGAACCCATAGAAATGTTCTTAGATTTCCTCTTCCTTTTTCCAGAACTAGGTAAAAACATGTAGGGCTGCAGAAACTGCAGAAGTCAACTGCACAGCAAAAATCTTTAGGCAAACAAACACTCCCAGAAACTGACTGAGAGGAACCGCAGGGCACTGCATGTAAATATTTCAAAGACTTAGACATGTTAGAGGAAGGCTGGGACAACCCCTGAACAGCATTATCCTGAGAAAAAGGAGGATCAAATAAGAATCCTTACCCAAGTTAGATAGTAAAACCTTATTAAGGCAAGGGGAACAAAATTGCACAGCAGGTATAGCCTGGTCATCTGCACAATAAAGACATTTATCAAATGACAGAGAAAGCTTGAAATCGGCTTCCATAGGAAAAATAAATATAGCCCTTTATTTTCCTTATACTCTAAATGCTATATAGAAAATTAGAATAAAAAAACTTTAGGCTTAGCTATTAAATTATTATTAAAACCGACACCTCTGCACCCCAGCAATGCTGGAGAGTAGGGATGGGCGAATGTGTAAATTTCCAAATTTGAATGTTAGAACGAATGTTATTACCGAAATTTGAATTAAAAATCCGAATGTTGATACAAACGAATATTCTTAAAAATTCTATAATCGAAAATGCAATTACAGTTTTTGAATGTCACTTTTGAATTTGAATGTTTATAATTAGATAGAATGTCCATTTGGAATTTAACATTCTATTTAACAAATACTATTCAGAAGTTTAATAGTTCATGTGGTAGGGAATCTAGTAAATGGATACATAATAGATACAAATATATCATTTCTAATGTTTCTATATAGAATATTGCATAATTTTAATATTACATTTAAAGAACGCATTAGAAATACTATTACAAATATAAATTTGAATTTTTCAAAACAAATATTTTCGATTGTAATCGTAAAATTCGAAACGGAACATTCAAAAATCGAATGTTAGAATGTTATGTAAACATTCAAAATTCGATTCGAATGCATGTGTTAAATTTTGTTTCATTTTTCGAATGTTGTGAAACATTCGCCCATCCCTACTGGAGTAACCAACCCTGGTTTTCTATATAGGGGTACCAAAAATGTTGGAAGGTAAGCAAAGACCACCTCGCCATCTTCCAACTGCTAAACGCCACCATTACTCTTGCTAAAGAGAATTACATGGACACAGCATAACCCCAATCCTTGCTTGCAGGGAAAATTACCCATTAAAGTGTTAACAACTTGATTTCTTCAGACACCTTCTTCGCACATCACCTATAATGTTACGCAGGCAAAGAATGACTGGGGATTGTGGGTAATGGGAGGATACTTGAAGCTTTGCTGGGGTATTCTTTGCCTCCACCTGGTGGCCAGGAGTTGAATTTCCACTAGTAATTGAATAGATTTGTGGACTCTCCATGCCATCGGAAAGAAATATCTACATCTATCTATATAGGTACAGTACATACAGATATACATATATATGAATATCTATTGAAAAATACATTTTCCCTTATGTGAAAAACCTTAACAACCAGTGACACACAGGGTACATTGTTGTCATTAAGGGGTTAAATTTGTATACACACATACACATATAAACATAAATACACAGGTATATAGATATATACATATGTATATACACATACATACACATATATGTATACATAATAGTCCTTTCCATTCAAATATCTTGTCATACACCATATACCTTTTAACCCTTATAGCTTTTTTTATTATTTATATTAATCATTTTTATTAGATATTGTATATATGAGTTTAACACTTCATATTATTGTATTAATGCTTTGCTTAATGCTATTTTTTTAACCCTAACACTTTGCACCTGGTATTCAGTCGCACTAACCAGACAAGTGCAAAGTTTAGAAAATACACACACATGCCATGATAACCTCTTAAGGACATATGACGGAATTTTTCCGTCATAAAACAATTGAGCAAACTGAAAGCTGTGTCCTTAAAGGGATAAATACACACACATACACATACATCATGATAAATACACATGCATGCCATGATAAATACACACAAATACAGAAATGCAAAGGGTATACTCAGGCGCCAGCAATACGGAGGCTAAGGTTAAAATACGAATTTATTACTATATTATTACAATTATTACAACTGCATGGATCCACGCTAAAATGCTAAAAACAATGATCTAAAAGTCTAAAAACAATCTATCTCTATAGTGAGGAACTGACTGTTATGGAGTTACCCTATACAGTACAGTATGTCCCAGTGGGTTACCAAAGGGACAGATAAAAAACAACAATAAGTACAATAGGAAAAAAATTACAATAAGTACATGAAAATAAATATAAGAAGAAGATGTGTTTGGAAAATGATGGTTCAATGGATGATGTCCAAGTGAGTTGGTGAGAAATTCTACTCTTAGTGGTGAGTGTCCGTGTAAAAAATGTAAAAAAGGAAATCCCAATGTGAAAAAGTATAATCAGTGAAAAAAATGATGATAAGTGCGGTGTCCTGGGAAATTAAAAAAAAAATCAAGATCACTATTAAAAACAATGTTATAAACAATATTAAAAAACAATCCTGTGAGTGTCTCAAAGTGTTTGATGAAAAAAATGAAAAAATCCTGTGAGTGTCCAAAAAAATCCTATAAGTATCCAAAAGAAATCCAATGATAATCTGTTTATTCTGTGCTGTCCAGTGTGAAAGAAGGCTCAGTGTATAAAAATAGGCTCAGTGTATAAAAATAATCAATACACCAAAAATAATGCTCCAAAAATTAAACAACAGAAAAAACCTGCAAGGAAAGAAACAAGACACAATGTGTAAAAACTTCACAATAAAATCCTCCTAATGGAATAGAGCTTACCAGGTCTACGCGTTTCGGCCTCTCATAGGCCTTTATTTTTTATTTTTTTGGACACTCACAGGATTTTTTCAGTTTTTTCATCAAACACTTTGAGACACTCACAGGATTGTTTTTTAATATTGTTTATAACATTGTTTTTAATAGTGATCTTGATTTTTTTTTTTAATTTCCCAGGACACCGCACTTATCATCATTTTTTTCACTGATTATACTTTTTCACATTGGGATTTCCTTTTTTACATTTTTTACACGGACACTCACCACTAAGAGTAGAATTTCTCACCAACTCACTTGGACATCATCCATTGAACCATCATTTTCCAAACACATCTTCTTCTTATATTTATTTTCATGTACTTATTGTAATTTTTTTCCTATTGTACTTATTGTTGTTTTTTATCTGTCCCTTTGGTAACCCACTGGGACATACTGTACTGTATAGGGTAACTCCATAACAGTCAGTTCCTCACTATAGAGATAGATTGTTTTTAGACTTTTAGATCATTGTTTTTAGCATTTTAGCGTGGATCCATGCAGTTGTAATAATTGTAATAATATAGTAATAAATTCGTATTTTAACCTTAGCCTCCGTATTGCTGGCGCCTGAGTATACCCTTTGCATTTCTGTTCACACTTGGTGGTAGCTAGGTACCACCGACTCGGGCACATAAGGTTTAGTTGGCGCTGGGATACATCTCCTCTTTCCACTATAAATACACACAAATACACATACATCATGATAAATACACATGCATGCCATGATAAATACACACAAATACACATACATCATGATAAATACACATGCATGCCATGATAAATACACACACATACATCATGATAAATACACATGCATGCCATGATAAATACACACACATACACATACATCATGATAAATACACACACATACACATACATCATGATAAATACACATGCATGTCATGATAAATACACACAAATACACATACATCATGATAAATACACATGCATGTCATGATAAATACACACAAATACACATACATCATGATAAATACACATGCATGCCATGATAAATACACACAAATACACATACATCATGATAAATACACATGCATGCCATGATAAATACACACACATACACATACATCATGATAAATACACACACATACACATACATCATGATAAATACACACACATACACATACATCATGATAAATACACACATATTCCATGATAAATACACTAAATAATGGGAGAGTTTAAAGCGTTTGCATCTGTTGGGTCTGTTGAAAATAACAATATATAACATGGCTGAATTTCTCAAAAATGGCTTCCAGTCTCAGCATCTTAAAAAATTCCAAAACAGCTTAGCACAGGGGTTTATTTTCCTTAAAGATAGAGATTTTTTTTTATGATTGTAAAGTCTTGTTTGTTACTTAAGATGTCATTTTGATCACAAATTAAACATTTTTCTGTATAATATGTAGCTCATTAAACACATTATACCACATTTTGGAATTTCTTGATTCTTTAACACTTTAGTAAACATTTATTTTCAGGGGTTTACACCTCATTTCATCCGACCATTGCATTTCCTGATCTGTTGTTAGCACCACAGGTCTTTGGAGATAATTATATTCAAGGGGAATCAAAGGTTAGAAAATAAAGCCCCCCTTTGTCTGGTGCAGCTCTCCCTCTGCAGAGCAACCATGAAGCCATTTAGCAAATCAAATTCTACAGGAGATTTGTATAATCATCATTTGATGGCTGTTAAAAGTAAGTTAGAGTTTTAAACTTTATAAATAGCACACGCCGCACACAGCATTTTGGAGTGGTCATGACGCGATGCTGGCGATACGCACTTGTCTTTGCCACTTGACGCAGAACTCATTAGCACTTTATGCTCATCTCAAAGCTACTTCAGCATAAAAGCCCTAGTCATTAGGGGTTTTATACATTTTCATGAACGCTACAGGGAAATGAAGAATTCTAGCATTTAACTCACTGTCTAATACATGCAGAACTATTTCCAGGGTCTATTAAAGAATCATTTTCATCTAGAATACAAAGGGATCTGAGTCTCCTGACATAATCTTTTGTTTCTCTGAGAGATCTACTCCCAATTTTGAAAATCTATATTGGCAGAAGCAAAGCAAGTCGTTTACTGGAACTTGCTGGTACATAATACAGACATGTTGGGTACAACTTTCAGCAATAAGTCTTATAGTAGGAATAGAGGTGCTGTGTAGTGGTTACAACTTATAGACATATAAAAAGAGGTGGAGAGACCACTTTAGAAAGACTACATATATAGCACTCAAGGGGTTAGTGGAAATGTAACAGTCATTGAACTGAATAATGAAACAGTATACAATTTGCAGCTGCAAAGCTGTTATGAGAAAGGGAAAATTGACAACAATGTTTGTGCGGAGGGATTAGAATGCAATTAAAAATGAACTTTTATTAGAAAAACACACAATTAAAATAGGAAGGCGAACATTAAAAATCACTCTTAGGTACCTGCAGATTGGTGAGCTGAGTGAATGACCTAGTATGACAGGTACATAAAGTATGTACTAAGCATAAGCTTATATATAATAGCTCAGCTATACATAAACCCCTCTATATGTGCATATAAACCTCACTGAAAGTCGGCAAGGCCTTCTGTGCATATTAATAACTGTGAATCACTTTGGGTTAAACTCTCCGGTCGTTCATAGCATAGATGTGAGCATAGTTTGGGAGAATATGGTAAATTGTGAGATTGTTAAAGTGGCTTGCTTAACAACAGTCATCACATACTCAACTATTACAGAATCTCATCAAATTATATTTTAATAATACTTAATCTAAAGTAGTGCAGCATCAATTGTAGCTGCTGTATATTGCGGCAAGTGTTAAAGCCAATTAAATGGAATACAGAATCATCACAGTAGCTGTATTGCAGCGATGCAGTAATGTTTCTAGGTAAATGTTATGCTAATTATTGAAGGTCACTCACTAAGGTAACTTAACTAGTAAATATACTACATTGTGCTTTGGTAGCCTAAGGCAAACTAAAACACAGGAGCTCCTAGGATTCCTCATCAGTACCCTAGCGTCCCATACTACAGACATGTCTACCTGCCCCCCAGTTGGCGCAGAAATCAAGAAGAATTATATTTTTAAGAGCATTGTTTTTTCAATGGGTTTTAAAATTAAATCACATTCCGAATAGTTTAAAAAACCTACACATTTTCATAAGATTTTTACCCATTTCAGTTTCACTTCTTTGAGCCCATTAAACACTTCTAGTTCATTTTGGGTGCCATTAGTTTGATGTTTGCACACCTTTTAAAATGTTACATTTCTTGCTCAGTTAACGTTACACAATCTTTCTCTAAATCCAATCAGTTTTGATCTTAAATGTAGTATTTTTTTTTATCTAAAACAAAAAAAAGTAGTAGAATATCTTCTTAGCATAGCAAAGGACCCTCATCTTGACAAAAGGCAGATTTTGTGTACCTTAAGGGCGGGGCTCACACAGAGCAGATATGACAGATTTAAGTTGTCTTTTGATAGCAATTCAAATGCATGAGGGGTTAAGAGGGGTTGAGAGCTGAGCAATATGGCTGCCAAGAGTCAGACATGAGCAGTGTGACAGACTGCCTGGTACCTCCGCCAAACACTGCCTCCTGCTCTACAAACCCCTCCAACAGATAGATGCTGACACCAGCTCTTTACCCAAAACAAGAGACAACGAACAACTCTTTATTAAACTGTGCACACACATTTTATAGTTTCTCAGGGACAATCCCCCTTCATGCATAAACATTAGTTACAGGATGACAGATAACACAATAGAGAACATCTATAATCTGTTTAACATGATCGCACAATGCTCAATCCTGCACCGGGGCACGTAGACCCTCTCTCATCAGTAATAGGCGTAGGGGAGTCTGATAGCCTGGGAACATGTTTTACTGATAAGGGATGAGTCAGCCGGGTGGCCATAATCAGTGGGCACGTAGACCCTCTCTTATCAGTAATAGGCTTAGGGGAGTCTGAGAGCCTGAGGACATGTTTCACTGATAAGGTATGAGTCAGTCGGATGGCCATAATCAGTGAGCACGTAGACCCTTTCTTATCAGTAATAGGCTTAGGGGAGTCTGAGAGCCTGGGGACATGTTTTACTGATAAGGGATGAGTCAGCCGGGTGGCCATAATCAGTGGGCACAGAGACCCTCTCTCATCAGTAATAGGCTTAGGGGAGTCTGAGAGCCTGGGGACATGTTTTACTGATAAGGGATGAGTCATTCGGATGGCCATAATCAGTGGGCACGTAGACCATCTCTTATCAGTAATAGGCTTAGGGGAGTCTGAGAGTCTGGGGACATGTTTTACTGATAAGGGATGAGTCAGTCGGATGGCCATAATCAGTGGGCACGTAGGCCATCTCTCATCAGTAATAGGCTTAGGGGAGTCTGAGAGCCTGGGGACATGTTTTACTGATAAGGGATGAGTCAGTCAGATGGCCATAATCAGTGGGCACGTAGACCCTCTCTCATCAGTAATAGGCTTAGGGGATTCTGAGAGCCTGGGGACATGTTTTACTGATAAGGGATGAGTCAGTCGGATGGCCATAATCAGTGGGCACGTAGACCCTCTCTCATCAGTAATAGGCTTAGGAGAGTCTGAGAGTCTGGGGACATGTTTTACTGATAAGGGATGAGTCAGTAGGATGGCCATAATCAGTGGGCACGTAGACCCTCTCTTATCAGTAATAGGCTTAGGGGAGTCTGAGAGTCTGGGGACATGTTTTACTGATAAGGGATGAGTCAGTCGGATGGCCATAATCAGTGGGCACGTAGACCCTCTCTCATCAGTAATAGGCTTAGGGGAGTCTGAGAGTCTGGGGACATGTTTTACTGATAAGGGATGAGTCAGTCGGATGGCCATAATCAGTGGGCATGTAAACCCTCTCTCATCAGTAATAGGCTTAGGGGAGTTTGAGAGCCTGGGGACATGTTTTACTGATAAGGGATGAGTCAGCCAGGTGGCCATAATCAGTGGGCACATAGACCCTCTCTTATCAGTAATAGGCTTAGGGGAGTCGGAGAGCCTGGGGACATGTTTTACTGATAAGGGATGAGTCAGCCGGGTGGCCATAATCAGTGGGCACGTAGACCCTCTCTTATCAGTAATAGGCATAGGGGAGTCTGAGAGCCTGAGGACATGTTTTACTGATAAGGGATGAGTCAGCCGGGTTGTCATAATCAGGTGGCACGTAGACCCACTCTTATCATTAATAGGCTTAGGGGAGTCTGAGAGTCTGGGGACATGTTTTACTGATAAGGGATGAGTCAGCCGGGTGGCCATAATCAGTGGGCACGTAGACCCTCTCTCATCAGTAATAGGCTTAAGGGAGTCTGAGAGTCTAAATTTTTTTTTAA
>NC_069499.1:1589953879-1589966021 GCF_027579735.1 Bombina bombina
CAGCGGTAACTGGAGGTGTAGGAGAGGTAGAGGGCAGTCTAGTGGCTAGACGGGTAGGAGAATTCAGAGTAATACACAGTTCTAAAAAGTCATCCAGGGTAGATGGAACATCACGATAAGTGAGCTTGTCCTTGATGCATTCATGTAGCACTCTCCGGAATGCCGCCTTGAGAGCACTGCAATCCCAACTGGTCTCATGTGCCAAGGTGCAAAATCCGATGGCGTATTGTGCCACAGATCTATTACCCTGATGGAGAGTCAGACCAAACTTGGCCAGTAGTCTTCTTATCCCGGTGTCAAGTAGAAAGATAAGGAAATATCCCAGAACAAGAGAACAGATCATTAAATGAGGTAAGCGGTACTCACAGCAGAGAGGACAATCCTTCACGGCACCAGAAGGGTTAACAAGAGAGTAGTCAGGCAAGCAGAGTTAAGCAACAACAAGGCAATCCTTCATGGCACCAGAGGGGTTAATTGGAGAGTAGTAAGGCAAGCAGAGCTCGGCAACAACAAGGCAATCCAGAGAACCAGCAGTTCAGGGGTTAATCAGTAGAGTGGTCACAGCAGACAGAGTTCAGCATCAATAAGTCAATCAGCAATTCAGGGGTTAATCAGTAGAGTGGTCACAGACAGGCAAAGTTCAGCATCAATAAGGCAATCAGCAGTTCAAGAACAATAACACTAGCACCCAGGGAGCACTAAACAACCTATACTTGAGCGAACTTATATAGGCGCTGTTCCACGCCAAAAGAGGGCACCCAGGTGATCCGGCCAGCATCAGAATGGAAAAGGCGTGCGGCGATGACATCATCGCCACATGCCCACAGGAACCGCCACTTCCATGGCAATGGCCATTGCAACAGGAGCGGCAACACAAAAGCCGGCAGGAGCGGTGTGACACAATGTCTGTGTGTTGTATAGCATGACTGGGATCATCCTCATGTATAACAATGTTTGTGTGCTGTATAGTATGATTGGGTTCACCCTCATGTATAACAATGTTTGTGTGTTGTATAGTATGACTGGGTACACCCTCATATATAACAATGACTGTGTGTTGTATAGTATGACTGGGTACACCCTCATATATAACAATGACTGTGTGTTGTATAGTATGACTGGGTACACCCTCATATATAACAATGACTGTGTGTTGTGTAGTAAGACTGGGTTTACCCTCATGTATAACAATGTTTGTGTGTTGTATAGTATGACTGGGTTCATCCTCATGTATAACAATGTTTGTGTGTTGTATAGTATGACTATGTTCACCCTCATGTATAACATACACCTAGATTACGGGTTTTGCGTTAGAGGCTGTGCGGTGCTAATGAGCAGTTTATGCTCACCGCTCACTTACAGACAGCGCTAGTATTACGGGTTTTTACAAACCAGACAAGAAGTGAGCGTTGAGCAAAATTTTGCTCCTTACCGCACTCCAATACCAGCGCTGCTTACGTTAGCGGTGAGCTGGTGTAACGTACTCGTGCATGATTTCCCCATAGGAATCAACGGGGAGAGCCGGCTGATAAAAAAGTCTAACACCTGCAAAAAAGCAGCGTAAAACTCCTTAACGCAGCCCCATTGATTCCTATGGAGAAATACATTTTATGTTTACACCTAACACCCTACATGAACCCCGAGTCTAAACACCCCTAATCTTACACTTATTAACCCCTAATCTGACGCCCCCGAAATCGCTGACACCTGCATTATATTATTAACCCCTAATCTGCCGCTCCGGACACAGCTGCCATATACATTATACTTATGAACCCCTAATCTGTTGCCCCCAACATCGCCGACACCTACATTATAGTTATTAACCCCTAATCTGCTTTCCCCAATGTCGCTGCAACCTAGCTACACTTTTTGACCCCTAATCTGCCGCCCCCAATGTCGCCACCACTATAATAAACATATTAACCCCTAAACCGCCGCACTCCCTCCTCGCAAACATTAGTTAAATATTATTAACCCCTAATCTGATGGCCCTAACATCGCTGACATCTACCTACATTTATTAACCCCTAATCTGCCGCCCCCAACGTCGCCGCCACTATATTAAAGTTATTAACCCCTAAACCTAAGTCTAACCCTAAACCGAACACCCCCTAACTTAAATATAATTAAAAGAAATACAAATTCCTATCATTAACTAAATTATTCCTATTTAAAACTAAATACTTACCTATAAAAAACCCCATAAAATAGCTACAATATAACTAATAGTTACATTGTAGCTAGCTTAGGGTTTATTTTTATTTTACAGGCAAGTTTGTATTTATTTTAACTAGGTACAATAGTTATTAAATAGTTATTAACTATTTAATAACTACCTAGATAAAATAAATACAAATTTTCTGTAAAATAAAACCTAACCTAAGTTACAATTACACCTAAAACTACACTAGAATTAAATTATTTCCATAAATTAAATACAAATAAATTAAATTATCTAAAGTACAAAAAAACTAACACTAAATTACAGAAAATAATAAACAAATTAATTTTTTTTTTAAAATAATTACACCTAATATAATCCCCCTAACAAAATAAAAAAGCCCCCCCAAAATAAAAAAAGCCCTACCCTACACTAAATTACAAATAGCCCTTAAAAGGGCCTTTTGAGGCATTAAAACTCACACAACCAACCCTACTCTAAAACCCACCCAATACCCCCTTAAAAAAAAATAACACTAACCCCTTGAAGATCACATTACCAGGAGAAGTCTTCATCCAACCGGGCCGAAGTCCTCAATGAAGCCGGAGAAGTCTTCATTCAAGCCGGGCGAAGTGGTTCTCCAGACGGGCAGAAGTCTTCATCCAGATGGCATCTTCTATCTTCATCCATCCGGCGTGGAGGGAGTCCATCTTCAAGACATCCGACGCGGAGCATCCTCTTCATCCGACGGCTCTTCTGGAATGAAGGTTCCTTTAAATGACGTCATCCAAGATGGCGCCCCTTCAATTCCGATAGGCTGATGGAATCAGCCAATCAGAATTAAGGTAGAAAAAATCCTATTGGCTGATGCAATCAGCCAATAGGATTGCGCTGGCATTCTATTGGCTGTTTCAATCAGCCAATAGAATGCGAGCTCAATCCTATTGGCTAATTGCATCAGCCAATGGGATTTTTTCTACCTTAATTCCGATTGGCTGATTCTATCATGATTCTATGACGTCATTTAAAGGAACCTTCATTCCAGAAGAGCCATCGGATGAAGAGGATGCTCCGCGTCGGATGTCTTGAAAATGGACCTGCTCCGCGCCGGATGGATGAAGATAGAAGATGCCGTCTGGATGAAGACTTCTGCCCATCTGGAGGACCACTTCGCACGGCTTGGATGAGGACATCGGCCCGGTTGGATGAAGACTAAAGGGATCTTCAAGGGGTTAGTGTTAGGTTTTTTAATGGGGTATTGGGTGGATTTTAGAGTAGGGTTGGATGTGTGGGTGGTGGGTTTTAATGTTGGGGGGGATTTGTAATTTTTTTTTACAGGTAAAAGTCTGATTACTTTGGGGCAATGCCCTGCAAAAGGCCCTTTTAAGGGCTATTTGTAATTTAGTGTAGGGTAGGGCTTTTTTTTTATTTCGGGCAGGCTTAGATTAGGTGTAATTAGATTAAATATCTTGTAATTTGTTTATTATTTTCTGTAATTTAGTGGGGGGTGTTGTACTTTAGCTAATTTTATTTCATTGTATTTAATTTAGGTCATTTAATTAAAGTGTAGTGTTAGGTGTTATTGTAATTTAGGTTAGGTTTTATTTTACAGGTACTTTTGTATTTATTTTAGCTAGGTAGTAATTAAATAGTTAATAACTATTTAATAACTATTCTACCTCGTTAAAATAAAACAGACTTGCCTGTAAAATAAAAATAAACCCTAAGCTAGATACAATGTAACTATTAGTTATATTATAGCTATTTTAGGGTTTATTTTATAGGTAAGTATTTAGTTTTAAATAGGAATAATTTAGTTAATTATAGTAATTTTTATTTAGATTTATTTAAATTATATTTAAATTAGGGGGGATTAGGGTTAGACTTAGATTTAGGGGTTAATAACTTTAATATAGTGGCGGCGACGTTGGGGGTGGCAGATTAGGGGTTAATAAATGTAGGTAGGTGTCGGTGATGTTAGGGACGGCAGATTAGGGATTAATAATATTTAACTAATGTTTGCGAGGCGGGAGTGCGGCGGTTTAGGGGTTAATATATTTATTATAGTGCCGGCGATGTCTGGTTCGACAGATTAGGGGTTAAAACATTTTTGTTTGCGTTTGCGATGCGGGAGGACCTCGGTTTAGGGGTTAATAGGGAGTTTATGGGTGTTAGTGTACTTTTTAGCACTTTAGTTAAGGGTTTTATGCTACAGCGTTGTAGTGTAAAACTCTTAACTACTGACTTTAAAATGCGGTACCAGTCTTGACAGGGGAGGGTCTACCTCTAACTTTTTGGCAGACTCGTAATACCAGCGCTATGCAACTCCCATTGAAAAAGAGGATACACAATTTACGTAAGTGTATTTGCGGTATTTCAAAGTCTGGCCAAAAAAAGTGAGTGGTGAGCCTATACCTTCAAGACTTGTAATACCAGCGGTCGTTAAAAGGCAGCGTTAGGACCTCTTAACGCTGCTTTTTTAACCTAACACACAACTCGTAATCTAGCCAATAGTTTGTGTAATGTATATTGTTACTGGGTTTACCCTCATGTATAACAATGTTTGTTTGTTGTATAGTATGACTGGGTTCACCCTTATGTATAACAATGTTTGTTTGTTGTATAGTATGACTGGGTTCACCCTTATGTATAACAATGTTTGTTTGTTGTATAGTATGACTGGGTTCACCCTTATGTATAACAATGTTTGTGTGTTGTATAGTATGACTGGGTTCACCCTCATGTATAACAATGTTTGTGTGTTGTATAGTATGACTGGGTTCACCCTTATGTATAACAATGTTTGTGTGTTGTATAGTATGACTGGGTTCACCTCATGTATAAAAATGTTTGTGTGTTGTATAGTATGACTGGGTTCACCCTCATGTATAACAATGTTTGTGTGTTGTATAGTATGACCGGGTTCACCCTCATGTATAATTAACAATGTTTGTGTGTTGTATAGTAAGACTGGGTTCACCCTCATATATAATTATCAATGTTTGTGTGTTGTATAGTAAGACTGGGTTCACCCTCATGTATAATTAACAATGTTTGTGTGTTGTATAGTATGACCGGGTTCACCCTCATGTATAATTAACAATGTTTGTGTGTTGTATATTAAGACTGGGTTCACCCTCATGTATAATTAACAATGTTTGTGTGTTGTATAGTATGACTGGGTTCACCCTCATGTATAACAATGTTTGTGTGTTGTATAGTATGACCGGGTTCACCCTCATGTATAATTAACAATGTTTGTGTGTTGTATAGTAAGACTGGGTTCACCCTCATATATAATTATCAATGTTTGTGTGTTGTATAGTAAGACTGGGTTCACCCTCATGTATAATTAACAATGTTTGTGTGTTGTATAGTATGACCGGGTTCACCAACATGTATAATTAACAATGTTTGTGTGTTGTATATTAAGACTGGGTTCACCCTCATGTATAATTAGCAAAGTTTGTGTGTTGTATAGTAAGACTGGGTTCACCTCATGTATAACAATGTTTGTGTGTTGTATAGTATGACCGGGTTCACATCATGTATAAAAATGTTTGTGTGTTGTATAGTATGACTAGGTTCTTCCTCATGTATAACAATGTTTGTGTGTTGTATAGTATGACTGGGTTCTAACTCATGTATAACAATGTTTGTGTGTTGTATAGTATGACTGGGTTCACCCTTATGTATAACAATGTTTGTGTGTTGTATAGTATGACTGGGTTCACCTCATGTATAATAATGTTTGTGTGTTGTATAGTATGACTAGGTTCACCCTCATGTATAACAATGTTTGTGTGTTTTATAGTATGACTAGGTTCACCCTCATGTATAACAATGTTTGTGTGTTGTATAGTATGACTGGGTTCTTCCTCATGTATAATAATGTTTGTGTGCTGTATAGTATGACTAGGTTCACCCTCATGTATAACAATGTTTGTGTGTTTTATAGTATGACCGGGTTCTTCCTCATGTATAAAAATGTTTGTGTGTTGTATAGTAAGACTGGGTTCTTCCTCATGTATAACAATGTTTGTGTGCTGTATAGTATGACCGGGTTCTTCCTCATATATAACAATGTTTGTGTGTTGTATATTAAGACTGGGTTCACCCTCATGTATAAAAATGTTTGTGTGTTGTATAGTAAGACTGGGTTCACCCTCATGTATAACAATGTTTGTGTGTTGTATAGTAAGACTGGGTTCTTCCTCATGTATAACAATGTTTGTGTGCTGTATAGTATGACCGGGTTCTTCCTCATGTATAACAATGTTTGTGTGTTGTATAGTAAGACTGGGTTCACCCTCTTGTATAACAATGTTTGTGTGTTGTATAGTATGGCTGGGTTCACCCTCATGTATAACAATGTTTGTGTGCTGTATAGTAAGACTGGGTTCACCCTCATGTATAACAATGTTTGTGTGTTGTATAGTAAGACTGGGTTCTTCCTCATGTATAACAATGTTTGTGTGCTGTATAGTATGACCGGGTTCTTCCTCATGTATAACAATGTTTGTGTGTTGTATAGTAAGACTGGGTTCACCCTCTTGTATAACAATGTTTGTGTGTTGTATAGTAAGACTGGGTTCACTATCATGTATAACAATGTTTGTGTGTTTTATAGTATGACTAGGTTCACCCTCATGTATAACAATGTTTGTGTGTTGTATAGTATGACTGGGTTCTTCCTCATGTATAATAATGTTTGTGTGCTGTATAGTATGACTAGGTTCACCCTCATGTATAACAATGTTTGTGTGTTTTATAGTATGAATAGGTTCACCCTCATGTATAACAATGTTTGTGTGTTGTATAGTGTGACTAGGTTCACCTCATGTATAACAATGTTTGTGTGTTGTATAGTATGACCGGGTTCTTCCTCATGTATAACATTGTTTGTGTGTTGTATAGTAAGACTGGGTTCTTCCTCATGTATAACAATGTTTGTTTGTTGTATAGTATGACCGGGTTCACCCTCATGTATAACAATGTTTGTGTGTTGTATAGTATGACTGGGTTCTTCCTCATGTATAACAATGTTTGAGTGCTGTATAGTAAGACTGGGTTCACCCTCATGTATAACAATGTTTGTGTGTTGTATAGTATGACTGGGTTCACCCTCATGTATAACAATGTTTGTGTGCTGTATAGTATGACTGGGTTCTTCCTCATGTATAACAATGTTTGTGTGCTGTATAGTATGACCGGGTTCACCCTCATGCATAACAATGTTTGTATGTTGTATAGTATGACTGGGTTCATCCTCATGTATAACAATGTTTGTGTGTTGTATAGTATGACTGGGTTTTACCTCATGTATAACAATGTTTGTGTGTGTATAGTATGACTAGGTTCACCCTTATGTATAACAATGTTTGTGTGCTGTATAGTATGACTGGGTTCACCCTCATGTATAACAATGTTTGTGTGCTGTATAGTAAGACTGGGTTCACCCTCATGTATAACAATGTTTGTGTGTTGTATAGTAAGACTGGGTTCACCCTCATGTATAACAATGTTTGTGTGTTGTATAGTAAGACTGGGTTCACCCTTATGTATAACAATGTTTGTGTGTGTATAGTATGACTAGGTTCACCCTCATGTATAACAATGTTTGTGTGTTGTATAGTAAGACTGGGTTCACCCTTATGTATAACAATGTTTGTGTGCTGTATAGTATGACCGGGTTCTTCCTCATGTATAAAAATGTTTGTGTGTTGTATAGTAAGACTGGGTTCACCCTCATGTATAACAATGTTTGTGTGCTGTATAGTAAGAGTGGGTTCACCCTCATGTATAACAATGTTTGTGTGTTGTATAGTAAGACTGGGTTCTTCCTCATGTATAACAATGTTTGTGTGCTGTATAGTATGACCGGGTTCTTCCTCATATATAACAATGTTTGTGTGTTGTATATTAAGACTGGGTTCACCCTCATGTATAAAAATGTTTGTGTGTTGTATAGTAAGACTGGGTTCACCCTCATGTATAACAATGTTTGTGTGTTGTATAGTAAGACTGGGTTCTTCCTCATGTATAACAATGTTTGTGTGCTGTATAGTATGACCGGGTTCTTCCTCATGTATAACAATGTTTGTGTGTTGTATAGTAAGACTGGGTTCACCCTCTTGTATAACAATGTTTGTGTGTTGTATAGTATGGCTGGGTTCACCCTCATGTATAACAATGTTTGTGTGCTGTATAGTAAGACTGGGTTCACCCTCATGTATAACAATGTTTGTGTGTTGTATAGTAAGACTGGGTTCTTCCTCATGTATAACAATGTTTGTGTGCTGTATAGTATGACCGGGTTCTTCCTCATGTATAACAATGTTTGTGTGTTGTATAGTAAGACTGGGTTCACCCTCTTGTATAACAATGTTTGTGTGTTGTATAGTAAGACTGGGTTCACTATCATGTATAACAATGTTTGTGTGCTGTATAGTAAGACTGGGTTCACCCTCATGTATAACAATGTTTGTGTGTTTTATAGTAAGACTGGGTTCACCCTCATGTATAACAATGTTTGTGTGTTGTATAGTATGACCGGGTTCATCCTCATGTATAACAATGTTTTTGTGTTGTATAGTAAGACTGGGTTCACCCTCATGTATAACAATGTTTGTGTGTTGTATAGTAAGACTGGGTTCACCCTCATGTATAACAATGTTTGTGTGTTGTATAGTAAGATTAGGTTCACCCTCATGTATAACAATGTTTGTGTGTTGTATAGTATGACTAGGTTCACCCTCATGTATAACAATGTTTGTGTGTTGTATAGTATGACTAGGTTCACCCTCATGTATAACAATGTTTGTGTGTTGTATAGTATGACTGGGTTCTTCCTCATGTATAACAATGTTTGTGTGCTGTATAGTATGACCGGGTTCATCCTCATGTATAACAATGTTTGTGAGTTGTATAGTATGACTAGGTTCACCTCATGTATAACAATGTTTGTGTGTTGTATAGTATGACTGGGTTCACCCTCATGTATAACAATGTTTGTGTGTTGTATAGTATGACCGGGTTCATCCTCATGTATAACAATGTTTGTGTGTTGTATAGTATGACCAGGTTCATCCTCATGTATAACAATGTTTGTGTGTTGTATAGTAAGACTGGGTTCACCCTCATGTATAACAATGTTTGTGTGTTGTATAGTAAGACTGAGTTCACCCTCATGTATAACAATGTTTGTGTGTTGTATAGTAAGACTGGGTTCACCCTCATGTATAACAATGTTTGTGTGTTGTATAGTATGACTGGGTTCACCCTCATGTATAACAATGTTTCTGTGTTTTATAGTATGACTGGGTTCACCCTTATGTATAACAATGTTTGTGTGTTGTATAGTATGACTGGGTTCACCCTTATGTATAACAATGTTTGTGTGTTGTATAGTATGACTAGGTTCACCTCATGTATAACAATGTTTGTGTGTTGTATAGTATGACTGGGTTCACCCTCATGTATAACAATGTTTGTGTGTTGTATAGTAAGATGGGATCATCCTCATGTATAACAATGTTTGTGTGTTGTATAGTATGACTGGGTTCACCCTCATGTATAACAATGTTTGTGTGTTGTATAGTATGACTGGGTTCACCCTCATGTATAACAATGTTTGTGTGTTGTATAGTAAGATGGGATCACCCTCATGTATAATAATGTTTGTGTGTTGTATAGTATGACTGGGTTCACCCTCATGTATAACAATGTTTGTGTGTTGTATAGTATGACCGGGTTCATCCTCATGTATAACAATGTTTGTGTGTTGTATAGTAAGACTGGGTTCACCCTCATGTATAACAATGTTTGTGTGTTGTATAGTAAGACTGGGTTCACCCTCATGTATAACAATGTTTGTGTGTTGTATAGTAAGACTGGGTTCACCCTCATGTATAACAATGTTTGTGTGTTGTATAGTATGACTGGGTTCACCCTCATGTATAACAATGTTTCTGTGTTTTATAGTATGACTGGGTTCACCCTTATGTATAACAATGTTTGTGTGTTGTATAGTATGACTGGGTTCACCCTTATGTATAACAATGTTTGTGTGTTGTATAGTATGACTAGGTTCACCTCATGTATAACAATGTTTGTGTGTTGTATAGTATGACTGGGTTCTTCCTCATGTATAACAATGTTTGTGTGCTGTATAGTATGACCGGGTTCATCCTCATGTATAACAATGTTTGTGAGTTGTATAGTATGACTAGGTTCACCTCATGTATAACAATGTTTGTGTGTTGTATAGTATGACTGGGTTCACCCTGATGTATAACAATGTTTGTGTGTTGTATAGTATGACCGGGTTCATCCTCATGTATAACAATGTTTGTGTGTTGTATAGTATGACCAGGTTCATCCTCATGTATAACAATGTTTGTGTGTTGTATAGTAAGACTGGGTTCACCCTCATGTATAACAATGTTTGTGTGTTGTATAGTAAGACTGAGTTCACCCTCATGTATAACAATGTTTGTGTGTTGTATAGTAAGACTGGGTTCACCCTCATGTATAACAATGTTTGTGTGTTGTATAGTAAGACTTGGTTCTTCCTCATGTATAACAATGTTTGTGTGCTGTATAGTATGACCGGGTTCTTCCTCATGTATAACAATGTTTGTGTGTTGTATAGTATGACTAGGTTCACCCTTATGTATAACAATGTTTGTGTGTTGTATAGTATGACTGGGTTCACCCTCATATATAACAATGTTTGTGTGTTGTATAGTATGACTGGGTTCACCCTTATGTATAACAATGTTTGTGTGTTGTATAGTATGACTGGGTTCACCTCATGTATAAAAATGTTTGTGTGTTGTATAGTATGACTGGGTTCACCCTCATGTATAACAATGTTTGTGTGTTGTATAGTATGACCGGGTTCACCCTCATGTATAATTAACAATGTTTGTGTGTTGTATAGTAAGACTGGGTTCACCCTCATATATAATTATCAATGTTTGTGTGTTGTATAGTAAGACTGGGTTCACCCTCATGTATAATTAACAATGTTTGTGTGTTGTATAGTATGACCGGGTTCACCCTCATGTATAATTAACAATGTTTGTATGTTGTATATTAAGACTGGGTTCACCCTCATGTATAATTAACAATGTTTGTGTGTTGTATAGTAAGACTGGGTTCACCCTCATGTATAATTAACAATGTTTGTGTGTTGTATAGTATGACCGGGTTCACCCTCATGTATAATTAACAATGTTTGTGTGTTGTATATTAAGACTGGGTTCACTCTCATGTATAATTAACAATGTTTGTGTGTTGTATAGTATGACTGGGTTCACCCTCATGTATAACAATGTTTGTGTGTTGTATAGTATGACCGGGTTCACCCTCATGTATAATTAACAATGTTTGTGTGTTGTATAGTAAGACTGGGTTCACCCTCATATATAATTATCAATGTTTGTGTGTTGTATAGTAAGACTGGGTTCACCCTCATGTATAATTAACAATGTTTGTGTGTTGTATAGTATGACCGGGTTCACCAACATGTATAATTAACAATGTTTGTGTGTTGTATATTAAGACTGGGTTCACCCTCATGTATAATTAGCAAAGTTTGTGTGTTGTATAGTAAGACTGGGTTCACCTCATGTATAACAATGTTTGTGTGTTGTATAGTATGACCGGATTCACATCATGTATAAAAATGTTTGTGTGTTGTATAGTATGACTAGGTTCTTCCTCATGTATAACAATGTTTGTGTGTTGTATAGTATGACTGGGTTCTAACTCATGTATAACAATGTTTGTGTGTTGTATAGTATGACTGGGTTCACCCTTATGTATAACAATGTTTGTGTGTTGTATAGTATGACTGGGTTCACCTCATGTATAATAATGTTTGTGTGTTGTATAGTATGACTAGGTTCACCCTCATGTATAACAATGTTTGTGTGTTTTATAGTATGACTAGGTTCACCCTCATGTATAACA